>NW_027202972.1:0-122971 GCF_024711535.1 Dipodomys merriami | reverse complement strand
TTTAGGGTGATGGTTAGGGTTAGGGTGAGGGTGAGGATTAGGGTTCAATTTATGATTTGGGTGAGGGTTAGCGTTAGGGTTATGGTTAGGGTGAGGTTTAGGGTGAGGGGTAGGGTTAGGGTTAGGGTGAGGGTTAGAGTTAGTGTGAGGGTTAGGGTTATGTATAGGGTTAGTGTTAGTGTCAGGATAAGGTTTAGGGTGAGGGTTAGGGTGAGGGTGAGGGTTATGGTTAGGGTAAGGGTAAGGGTTACTGTGATGGTTAGGGTGAGGGTCAGGGTTAGGGTTAGTATTAGGGTTAAGGTTAGTGTGAGGGTGAGGTTGAGGGTGAGGTTTTCAGTTATATAAGGGATAGGGTTAGTGTGAGGATTAGGGTGAGAGTGAGGATTAGATTGAGGGTGAGGGTTAGGGTTGGGGTTAGGGTGAGGGTTAGGTTTAATGTGATGTTTAGGTTGAGGGTGATGGTTAGGGTGAGGGAGACTGTTCGGGTTATGGTGAGGGTTCGGGTGGGGTGAGGGTTAGTGTGTGGGTGAGGGTTAGGTCTCGGGAAAGTTTTAGGGTGAGGGTTAGCGTTAGGGTTAGAGTTAGCGTGAGGTTTAGGGTGAGGGGTAGGGTTAGGGTTAGGGTGAGGGTTATGGTTAGTGTGAGGGTTAGGGTTTGGTATAGGGTTAGTGTTAGTGTGAGGATGGGGTTTAGGGTGAGGTTGAGTGTTAGGGTTAGCGTTAAGGTTAGGGTGAGGGTTATGGTGAGGGTTAGGGTTAGGGTGAGGTTCAGTGTTAGGGTGTGGTTGATGGTTAGGGTTAGGGTGAGGATTAGAATTAATGTTAGGGTTAGGGTTATAGTGAGCTTTAGAGTTAGAGTGAGGTTTAGGGTGAGGGTGAGGTTTAGGGTTAGCAATAGTGTTAGGTTGAGGATTAGGGTAAGGGTTAGGTTTAGGGTTAGGGTAAGAGTGAGGGTTAGGTTTAGGATTAGGGTTAGGGTTAGAGTTTTGTTGAGGCTTTAGGTGAGGGTTAGGGTTAGGATTATGGTTAGTGTTAGGGTTACAGTTATTGTTAGGGTTAGGGTTAGGGTTCAGTTGAGTGTGAGTGTGAGGGTTAGCATTAGGTTTCTGGTTAGGATTAGGGTGAGGGAGAAGGTGAGGGTTAGGATTAAGATTAGGGTTAGGGTGTGGGTTAGGCTGAGGGTTAAAGTTCATGTTCACGTGAGGGTTAGGTTATGGGTGAGGGTTAGGGTGAAGGTTAGGGTGACGGTGAGGATTAGGGTGAGGGTATATTTTAGCGTTATGTTCAAGGTGACGGTTAGGGTTAGGGTTAGGGTGAGGGTTAGTGTGAGGGTTAGGGCTAGTGTGAGGTTTAGGGTTAGGGTTAGTGTGAGGATAAGGGTTATGGTGAGGTTTAGGAAGAGGTTGAGGGTTAGGGTTAGCGTTAAGGTTTATTGTGAGGTTTAGGGAGAGGGTTAGTGTTAGGATTAGGGTTACGGTTAGGGTGATGTTTAGGGTGAGGTTGAGGGTTATGATGAGGTTTGAGGATGAGAGTGAGGGTTAGGTTGAGTGTGAGGGTGAGGGTGACGGTGAGGTTTAGGGTTAGGGTTAAGGTTAGGTGAGGGTGAGTTTTATTGTTAGGATTACAGTTAGGGTCAGGGTTAGGCTGAGGGAGAGGCTGAGGGTTAATGTTAAGGTTAGGATTAGGGTTAGGGTTAGGGTGAGGGCTAGGGTGACGGTGAGGGTTAGGGTTAGGCGAAGGGCGAGGGTGGGGTTGAGGGTAAGTGTTAGGTTAAGGGTTAGGGTTAGGGTGAGGATTAGGTTGAAGTTGAGGTTTAGTGTGAAAGTTAGGGTGAGGGTTCGGGATAGGGTGATGTTTAGGGTGAGGGTTAGGTATCGGTTTCAGGTGAGGGTTAGGGTGTGGGTGAGGGTTAGTGTTAGGGTTAAGGTTAGGGTGACGGTGAAGGTTAGGGTGAGAGTGAGGATTACGATTATTTTTAGGGTGAGATTTAGAGTTAATGTTAGGTTTAGGGTGAGGGGTAGGGATAGGGTTAGGGTGAGGGTTAGGGTTAGTGTGAGGGTTAGGTTTAGGGTTAGGGTTAGTGTGAGGATAAAGATATGATGAGGGCTAGAATGAGGGTGAGTGTTAGTGTTGGCGTTAGGGTTAGGGTGAAGTTTAGGGTGAGGGTTAGGGTTAGGGTTAAGGTAAGGTTTAGGTTAAGGTTTAGGTTTAGGGTGAGGGTTAGGTTTAGGTTTAGGGTAAGGGTGAGGTTGCGGGTGAGGGTTTGGTTTAGGATTAGGGCTAGGGTTAGGGTCAGGCTTAGGGTGAGGTTGAGGGTGAGATTGAGGGTTACGGTTAGGGTGAGCAGTACGGTTAAGGTTATGATTAAGGTGAGGGTAAGGGTTAGGCTGAGGGTTAGGGTGAGGTTGAGGGTTAGGTTTAAGGTTAGGGTGAGAGAGATGGTGAGGTTGAGGGTTAGGGTTAGGTTGAGGGTTAGGGTTAGGGTGAGGGCTAGATTGAGGGTGAGGGTTAGGGTTAGCATTAGGGTTAGGGTTAGTATAAGGGTGAAGGTTAGGCTTTGGTTAGGGTTAGGGTGAGGGATAGCTTTAGGGTTAGGGTGAGGGTTAGGGTTAGAGTGAGGGTTAGGATTAGGATTAGAGTTAGTTTTAGTGTGAGTATAAGAGTTAGGGTGAGGGTGAGGGTTAGGGTGAGGTTTAGGGTGAGGATGAGAGTTCGGGTGAGGGTGAGGGTGAGGATTAGTGTTAGGGTTAGGGTTATATTTAGGGTGAGGGTGTGAGTGAAGGTTAGGTTTAGGATTTGGGTTACGATTTGGCTGAAGGTGAGGGTGAGTGTGAGGGTTAGGGTTAGGGTAAGGGTTAGGTTTAGGTTTAGGGTTAGGGTTAGGGTGACGGTTAGGGTTAGGGTTTGGTTTAGGATGAGGGTTAGGCTGTGGGGTAGGGTCAGGTTTAGGGTGAGGGTTAGGTTTAGTGTGAGGTTTAGGGTTATGGTTAGGGTAAGCGTTAGGTTTAGGGTTAGTGTGAGGTTAGTGTGAGGGCTAGGGTGTGTGTGAGAGTTAGGGTTAGGTTTAGAGATTGGGTGAGGATTAGGATTAGGGTTAGGGTGAGGGTGAGGGTTAGCCTGAGGGGTATGGTAAGGGTTAGGGTGAGGAATAGGTTTAGTGTGAGGGTTAGGTTTTCATTTAGGGTTAGGGTTTGTGTGAGGGTTATTGTGAGGGTGAGGGTTATGGTGATGGTGAAGGTTCGGTTGAGGATGTTGGTTAGGGTTTGGGTGAGTGTTAGGGTTAGTGTGAGGGTTAGGGTTATGGTTAGGTTTACAGTGAGGGTAAGGGTTAGGATTAGGTTGAGGCTAGTCTGAGGGTTTGGGTTAGGCTAAGGTTTAGGGTGAAGGTTAGGGTTAGTGAAAGAATTAGGATTAGGGATAGGGTTAGGGTTAGGGTGAGGATGAGGGTAAGGGTTAGGGTGAGGGTTACAATGAGGGTGAAGGTTAGGGTTAGTGTTAGGGTTAGGATTAGGGTGAGGGGGAGGTTGAGGGTTAGGGTTAGGGTGAGGGTTATGGTTAGGGTGAAGATTAGGGTTAGGGTGAGTCTGAGTGGGAGGGTTAGAGTTAGGATTAGGGTTAGGGTTAGGGTTAGGCTGAGGGTGAGGGTGAAAGTGAAGGGTGAGGTTTAGGGTTAGGGTTAGGCTGAGGCTTAGGTTTAGTGTGAGGGTTAGTGTGATGGTGAGGGTCAGGGTGAGGATGAGAGTTAGGGTTAGGGTTAGGGTTAGGGTGAGTTTCAGGGTTAGGGTTAGGTTTAGGGTTAGGGTTATTTTTAGGTTTAGGTTTAGGGTTAGGGTGAGGGTGAAGCTTAGTGTTAGGGTTAGGTTTAGCTTTAGAGTGAGGGTGGGGTTGAGGGTTAGGTTTGGTTGAGGGTGAGGTTTAGGGTTAGGTTGAGGGTGAGGGTGAGGGTGAGGGTGAGGGTTAGTGTTAGGGTTAGTGTGAAGGTTACTGTTAGGGTGAGGGTTAGGTTTAGGGTGAGGGATAGGGTTAGGGTAAGGGTTAGGGTAAGGGTTTGGTTAAGGTTTAGGTTTAGGGTCAGGGTCAGGGTGAGGGTTAGGTTTAGGTTGAGGGTTAGGGTTAGGGTGAATGTTAGGGTTTGTGTTAGCGTGAGGATTAGGTTTAAGTGATGTTTATTGTGAGGGTCAGGGTTAGGGTGAGGGTGAGTGTTTGGGGGAGCGTGAGGGTTAGGGTGACGGTGAGGGTTAGGGTGACGGTGAGGGTTAGGGTGAGTGTTAGGGTTAGGTTTAGAGTTAGGGATAGGGTTACAGTTAGAGTGAGGTGTCGGGATAGGGTTAGGGTGAGGGTTAGGTTTAGTGTGAGGGTTAGGGTTAAGGTTAGGGTCAGTGTGAGGATAAGGATTAGGGTGAGGGTTAGGGTGAGGGTGACGTTTAGGGTTAGCATTAGCGTTAGGCTGAGTGTTAGGTTTAATGTTAGGGTGAGGGTTAGGGTTAGGGTGAGGTTTAGGGTGAGGTTGAGTGTTAGTGTGAGGGTGAGGGTGAGGGTGAGGTTTAAGGTAATTGTTTGGGTCAGGGTGAGGTTGAGGGTGAGGGTTAGGCTTAGGCTTAGGGTTAGGATGAAGGTGAGGGTGAGGGTTAGTTTAGGATTAGGGTTAGGGTTAGGGTTAGGCTGAGGGTGAGGGTGAAAGTGAAGGGTGAGGGTTAGAGTTAGGGTTAGGGTGAGGGTTAGGTTTAGTGTGAGGGTTAGTGTGATGGTGAGGGTCAGGGTGAGGATGAGGGTTAGGGTTAGGATTAGGGTTAGGGTGAGTTTTAGGGTTAGGGTTAGGGTTAGGGTTAGGGTTATCTTTAGGTTTAGGTTTAGGGTTAGGGTGAGGGTGAAGCTTAGCGTGAGGGTTAGGGTTAGGTTTAGAGTGAGGGTGGGGTTTAGGGTTAGATTTAGGGTTAGGGTTAGGTTTAGGGTAAGGCTGAGGGGTAAGGGGAGGTTGAGGGTGAGGGTTAGGGTTAGGGTTAGATTTAGGATGAGGGCTAGGATGAGGGTGAGTGTTACGGTGAGTGTTACGGTGAGGGTTTCAGTTATGTAAGAGTTAGGGTAGGGTTAGGATTACGGTGATTGTAAGGTTAAGCTGAGTTTAGGTTTAGGTTGGGGGTAGCGTTAGGGTTAGGGTGAGGGTTACGTTTAGTGTGATGTTTAGAGTGAGAATGAGGTTGAGGGATAGAGTGAGGGTGAGGGTTAGGATGAGGTATAGGGTTAGGGTTAGGGTTAGGCTGAAGGTGAGGGTCAGGGTGAGGGTGAAGGTTTGGTTTAGTGTTAGGATTAGGGTTAGGGAGAGTGTTAGGGCTAGGTTGAGTTTTCGGGTGAGGGTCAGGGTTAGGTTGTGGGTGAGCGTTATGGTTAGGGTGAGGATTAGGGTTAGGGTTAGGGTTAAAGTTATGGTGAGATTTATTGTTAGGGTGAGGTTTAGGGTGAAGTTTAGGGTTAGGGTTAGCGTTAGGATTAGGATGTGGGTTAGGGTGAGGGTTAGGGTGAGGGTTTAGGGTTAAAGTGAGGGTGAGGGTGAGGGTGAGGGTTAGTGTTAGGATTAGGTTTAGGGGTAGGTGTATTTTGAGGGTGATGGTGAGGGTGAGGATTAGTGTAAGGATTAGGTTTAGTTGTTGGGGTATTGTGTGGGTGAGGGTTGAGGGTGAGGGGTTAGGGTTAGCGTTAGTGTGAGGTTTAGAGTTAGGGTGAGGGTTAGGGTGAGGGTGAGGTCTAGGGTTAACATTAGGAATAGGGTGAAGTTAGGGTGAGGTTTAGGGTTAGGTTTAGGGTGAGGGTTAGGGTTAGGTTTAGGATGAGGGTTACCGTTAGGGTGATGTTTATCCTGAGGGTGAGTGTTAGGTTGAGAGTGAGGGTGAGTGTTTGGTTTTGGGTTAGGGTTAGGGTCAGGGTGAGGGATAGGGTGAGGATTAGGGATAGTGTGAGGGTTACTGTTAGTGTTAGGGTGAGGGTTAGTGTGAGAATAAGGGTTAGGGTGAGGGTTAGGGTGAGGGTGAGGTGTAGGGTTAGCGTTAGGGATAGGGTGAGCGTTAGGGTGTGGATCAGGTTTAGGGTGAGGTTGAGGTTTACTTTTAGCGTTAGGGTTAGTGTTAGGCTTAGGGTGAGGGTGAGGGTGAGGGTTAGGTTTAGGATAAGTGTTAGGGTTAGAGTTAGTGTGAGTGTTCGGGTGAGGGTGAGGGTTCGGGTGATGGTGAGGGTTAGGGCGTGGGCAAGGGTTAGGGTTTAGGTGAGGATTAGGGTTAGGTTTAGGGTGATGGTGAGGGTAAGGGTTAGGGTGAGGTTTAGGGTGAAGGTGAGGTTTAGGGTTAGCGTTAAGGTTAGGATGAGGGTTAGGGTGAGGGTTAGGGTTAGGTTTAGGGTTAGGGTGAGGGTGAGGGTGAGGTTCACTTTTATGATTGGGGTTAGGGTTAGGGGTATTGTGAGGGTGAGGGTGAGGGTGAAGGTTAAGGTTAGGTTTAGTGTGAGGGTTAGAGTTAGGGTGAGGGTTAGGTTTAGGCTGAGGGTTAGGGTTACGGTAAGGGTTAGGTTACAGGTTAGGATTAGGGTTAGGGTGAGGGTCACGGTGATGTTTAGGGTTAGGTAGAGGGTTAGGGTTAGGCTGAGGGGCAGGGTTAGGGTGATGTTAATTGTGAGGCTGAGGGTTTGGGTGAGGTTTAGGGTTAGGGTGATGTTTAGGGTGAGGTTTAGGGTTTGGGTAAGGTTTAGGGTTCGGGTGAGTGTGAGGGTTAGGGTGTGGGTAAGGGTTTGCTTTAGGTTGAGTGTTACGTTGACGGTGAGGTTTAGGGTGAGTTTGAGAGTTAGCGTGAGTGTTAGGGTTAGGGTGATGGTTAGTTTGAGGGTTAGGGTGAGGGGTAGGTTTAGGTTTAGGGTGAGGGTTAGGTTTGGGGTGAGGGTTAGGGTTAGGGTTATGGTGAGGGTCAGGTTGAGGGTGAGGTTGATGGTGAGGGTTTCGTTTAGGTAATGGTTAGGGTTAGAATTAGGGTGAAGATTAGGGGAGGGTGAGGGTTAGGTTCAGGGTTAGGGTTGGGGTGAAGGTTAGGGGTCGGGTTAGGGTGAGGGTTAGGGTGATATTTAGGGTTAGTGTGAGCATAAGTGTTAGGGTGAGGGTTAGGTTGAATGTGAGGTGTAGGTTTATCATTAGGGTTAGGGTGAGGGTTAGTGTTACTGTTAGGGTTTGGGTTAGGGTGAGAGTTAGGGTTAGGGTGATGTCTAGGGTGAGGGTGACGGTGAGGGTTACGGTTAGGGTTAGGGTTTGGGTGAAGGTGAGTGTTAGGGTTAGTTTGATTGTTAGGGTTATTGTTAGGGTTAGGGTTAGGGTGAGGGTGACTGTTAGGTTTAGGAAAGCATGAGTGTAAGGGTTAGGGTGAGGTTTAGGGTGAGGTTAGTGTTAGGGTTAGGCTGAGGATGGGGATGAGGGTTGAGGTAAGGTTTAGGGTGAGGGTGAGTGTTAGGGTTAGGTTTAGGATTAGGGTTAGGGTGTGGGTTAGGCTGAGTTTGAGGGTTTGGTTGAGGGTGAGGGTTAGGGTTAGGTTTAGGGGTGACGTTAGGGTTAGGTTTAATTTGAGGTTTAGGGTTATTGTGAGTGTTAGGGTGAGGGTGAGGTTGAGGGTGAAGGTTAGGGTGATGGTGAGGAAGAGGGTGAGGGTTAGCTTAAGGATTAGGGTTAGGGTGAATTTTAGGGTTAGTGTTTTGGTTACTGTTAGGATTAGGGTTAAGATGAGGGCTAGGCTGAAGATGAGGTTTAGGGTTAGGAATAGGATGAGGATTAAGGTTTTGGGTGAGGGTTAGTGTTAGGTTTAGGGTGAGGGTTAGGTTTAGGATGATGTTTAGTTTGAGGGTGAGTGTTAGGGTGAGAGTGAGGGTGAGGGTTAGGCTTAGGGTGAGGATGCGTGTTAGGGTTAGGTTTAGTATTAGGGTTAGGTTAAGGGTTAGAGTTAGGGTGAGGGTTAGGTTTAGTGTGAGGGTTGGTGTTAGGATTAGGGTAAGAGTAAATATTAGGGTGAGGGTTAGAGTGAGAGTGAGGGTTAAGATTAGCGTGAGTGTTTGTGTGAGGGTTAGGGTGAGGGTTAGGTTTAGAGTTAGGGTTATGGTGAGGGTGAGGGTTAAGTTTAGGGTTATGTTGGGGGTTAGGGTGAGGGTTAGGGTTATGTTGGGGGTTAGGGTGAGGGTTAGGTTTAGGGTTAGTGTGAGGTTGAGGGTTAGGATGAGGGTGAATATTTGGGTGAGGGTGAGGGTTAGGTTTAGGGTTAGGGTGAGGGTCAGGGTTAGGGTTAGTGTGACTTTGAGGTTTAGGGTTAGCATTACGATTAAGGTTAGGGTTAGGATGAGAGTTAGGGTTAGGGCGAGGGTGAGGTTGAGGGTGAGGGTGAGTGTTAGAGTTAGGTTTAGTGTGAAGCTTAGTATTAGGGTGAGGGCTAGGTTTAGGGTGAGGTTTAGGGTTAGGGTAAGGGTTAGGGTGAGGGTTAGGGTTAGGGGTAGGGTGAGGGTCAGGGTGAGAGTTATTGTTAGGGTGAGGGTTAGGGTTACAGTGAGAGTTAGGGTTAGTGTTAGGGTGAGAGTTAGGGTTAGGGTGATGTTTATTGTGAGGATGAGGGTTAGGGTAAGGATGAGTGTTCGAGTGAGTGTGAGGGTTCGGGTGAGGGTTCGGGTGTGGATGAGGATTAGGGTTAGGATGAAGGATAACGTTAGGTTTAAGGTTAGTGAGAGGTTTAGGTTTAGGGTTAGGGTTAGGGTTAGGGTTAAGTTAGGGAGAGGGGTATGGGTAGGATTAGGGTGAGGTTTAAGGTGAGTGTGAGAGTTGGGGTGAGGTTGAGGGTTAGGGTTAGGGTTAGGGTTATTGTGAGTTTGATGGTGAGGGTTAGGTTTAGGATTAGGGTTATGGTTAGGGTTAGTTTGAGTGTTAGTGTGAGCGTTAGGTTTAGGTTTGGGTTAGTGTGAGGGTAAGAGTGAGGCTTACGGTTAGGTTGAGGGTTAGTTTTAGGGTGAGGGTTAGGGTTAGTGTTAGGGTGAGAGATAGGTTTAGGGTGATGTTTATTGTGAGAGTGAGTGTTATGGTGAGGGTGAATGTTCGTGTGAGGGTGAGTGTTAGGTTGAGGGTGAGGGTTAGGGTTAGGGTGAGGGTGAGGGTTAGGGTTACGGTGAGGGTTAGGTTTGCGGTGAAGTTTAGGGTGATGTTGAGGGTTAGTGTGAGGGTGAGTGTGAGAGTATGGGTAAGGGTGAGGGTGCGGTTGAGGGTGAGGTTGAGGGTGAGGTTTAGGGTTAGTGTTAGGGTGAGGTGAGCTTAGGGTTAGGATTAGGGTTAGGGTTAGTGTTAGGTTAAGGGTGAGGGTGAAAGTGAGGGTGAGGGTTAGGATTATGGTTAGGATGAGGGTTAGTGTTAATGTGAAGGTTAGTGTGATGGTGAGGGTCAGGTGAGAGTGAGGGTTAGAATGAGGGTGAGGGTTAGGGTTAGGATTAGGTTTAGGGTGACTTTTATGGTTAGGGTTAGGGTTAGAGTTAGGGTTTTTGTTAGGGTTGCAGTTATTGTTAGGGTGATGGTGAGGGCGAGGGTTAGTGTTAGGATTATGGTTAGGGTTAGGGTGCGGGTGGGGTTGAGTGTTAGGGTTACGATTAGGGTTAAGGTTAGGGTAAGACTGAGGGGAAAGCGGAGGTTGAGGGGTAGGGTTAGGGTTAGGGTTAGGGTGATGTTTAGGGTGAGGTTGAGGTTTAGGGTGAGGGTGAGGGTTAGGTGAGGGTGAGGGTGAGGGTTAGGGTGAGGGTGAGGGTGCAGGAGAGGGTTAGGGTTAGTGTGAGGATGAGGTTGAGGGTTAGGAATAGGAATAGGGTTAGGGTTAGGGGTTAGGCTGAGGTTGAGGGTAAGAGTGAGGTTGAAGTTTAGGCTTAGGGTTAGGGTTAGGCTTAGTGTGAGATTAAAGGTTAGTGTATGGGTTATGGTTAGAGTTAGTGTATGGGTTAGGGTGAGGATAAGTGTTAGGGTGAGGGTTAGGTTGAGTGTGAGGTTTAGGGTTAGGGTTAGGGTGAAGGTTAGGGTTTGGGTGACCTTTAGGGTGAGGATTAGGGTGAGGATGAGCTTTCGGTTGAGGGTGAGTGTTCGGGTGAATGTGTGGGTTAGGTTGTGGGTGAGGATTAGTGTTAGGGTTACGGTTAGTGTTAGGTTTAGGGTTAGTATGAGGGTGACGGTTAGAGGTAGGATTATGGATACGGTTAGGGGTAGGTTTAGGGTGAGGGTTAGGGAGAGGTGTAGAGGTAGTGTTAGGGTGAGGTTTAAGGTGAGTTTGAGGATTAGGGTGAGTGTGAGTGAGAAGGTTAGGGTTAGGGTTAGTTTTAGGGTTAGTTTGAGGGTGAGGGCTGGTTTAGGATTAGTGTTAGGTTTAGGGTTAGGGTGAGTGATAGGGTGAGGATTAGGGTTAGGGATGCGCTAGGGTGAGGGTCAGCGTGAGGGTTACGGTTAGGTTGAGGGTTAGTTTTAGGGTGAGGGTTAGGGTTAGCGTTAGGGTGAGAGTTAGGTTTAGGGTGATGTTTATTGTGAGGGTGAGGGTTAGGGTGAGGGTAAGGGTGAGGGTGAGGTTTAGGATTAGGGTTAGGGTTAGGTTTAGTGTGAGGGTGAGGGTTAGGATTAGGAGTAGGGTTAGCTTAAGGGTTAGGCTGAGGTTGAGGGTCAGGTTGTGCTTGAAGTTTAGGGTTAGGTTTAGGGGTAGTGTTACGGTTAGGGTGAGGGTTACGGTTAGTCTGACGGTTATGTTTAGGGTTAGGTTTAGGGTGAGGGTGACGGTAAGTGTAAAGGTTTGGGTTAGGGAGAGGGTTAGGGTTTGGGTGATGTTTAGGGTGAGGGTGACAGTTATGGTGAGGATTAGGGTTCAGGTGAGGGTGAGGGTTTGAATGAGGGTGAGGTTTAGGGTGTGGGTAAGGATTAGGGTTAGGGTGAGGGTTAGCGTTAGGTTTAGGGTTAGTGTGAGGGTGAGGGTTAGGGGAAGTGTTAGGGATAGATTGAGGGTTAGCCTTAGGGTTAGGTTTAGTGTGAGGTTTAGGGAGAGGGGTAGGGTTAGGTTTAGGGTGAGGGTAAGGGTTAGGGTGAGGGTTAGGCTTAGGATTAGGGTGAGGGCTAGGGTGAGTGTGAGGGTTAGGTTGAGGGTGAGGGTGAGGGTGAGGGTTTCGGTTAGATAAGGGTTAGGGTTAGGGTTAGGATGAGGTTTAGGGGAGTGTGAGGGTTAGGTTGAGGGTTAGGGTTAGGGTGAGAGTTATGGTTAGGGTTAGGCTGAGGGTTATCGATAGGGTGAGATTTCCATGAGGGTGAGGGTTACTGTTAGAGGTAACCTTCAGGAAAGTGTTAAGGTTAGCGTTAGGTTTAGGTTGAGGTTTAGAGTGATGGGTAGCATTAGCATTAGGGTGAGGGTGAGGGTTAGGGTAAGGGTGAGGGTTATGGTTAGGGTTAGGGTGAGTGTAAGTTTTAGGGTGATGATTAGGGTGAGGTTGAGGGTTAGTGTGAGGGTGAGGGTGAGGGTGAGGGTTTGGGTTAGGGGTGGGTGAGGGTGAGGTTGAGGATGAGGGTTACGGTTAGGGTTCGAGTGAGGGTGAGGGTTAGGGTTAGGATTAGGGTTAGGGTTAGGGTTAGGCTGAAGTTGAGGGAGAAAGTGAGGGTGAGGTACAGGGTTAGTATTAGGTGAGGGTTAGGGTTATTGTGAGGGTAATTGTGATTGTGAGGGTCATGATGAGATTTAGAGTTAGAATGAGGGTGAGGGTGATGGTGAGGGTTAGGTTTAGGATTAAGGTTAGGCTGAGTTTTAGGGTTAGGGTTAGGATTAGGGTTAGGGTTATTGTTAAGGTTAGGGTTAGGGTGAAGATGAGGGTGAGGGTTAGCATTTGGGTTAGTGTTAGTGTTAGGATGAGGGTGGGGTTGAGGGTTAGAGTTAGGATTATTGTTAGGTTTAGGGTAAGGCTGAGGGGGAAGGGGAGGTTGAGGGTGACGGTTAGGGTTTCGGTTAGGGTTATTGCTAGGATCAGGGTGAGTGTGAGTGTGAGGGTGAGGATGAGGGTTTCAATTAGATAAGGGTTAGTGTTAGATTGAGGTTGAGGGTGAGGGTTAGTGTTTGGGTGAGGGTTACGATTCGCTTGAGGGTGAGATTGAGAGTGAGGTTTAGGGTTAGGGTTAATGTGAGGGTTAGGGTTATGGTGAGGGTTAGGGTTAGGGCATGGATTAGGATGAGGGTAAGGGTTAGGGTGAGGGTTAGGGTTTGGGTGATGTTTAGTGTGAGGGTTCAGGTGAGCGTGAGTGTTCATTTCAGAGTTAGGGTTAGCGTTATGTTTAGGGATAGGTTTAGGGTGAGGGTAAGGGTGAGGGTGAGGATTAGGGTTAGGGTTAGGTTTAGGGTTAGGGTGACGTTTAGGGGGAGCGTTAGGGTTAGGGTTGGAGTTAGTTTGCGGGTTAGGGTGAGGATAAGGGTTAGTGTGAAGTTTAGGGTGAGGGTTAGGAGGAGGGTGAGAGGTAGGGTTAGCATTGGAGTTAGGGTGAGGGTGAGGGTTAGGGTGAGGATTAGGGATAGGGTGAGGATAAGGTTTAGGGTGAGGGTTAGTGTGAGGGTGAGGTGTAGGGTTAGCGTTAGGGATACTGACCGTTAGGGTGAGGGTTAGGTTTAGGGTGAGTGTTAGGGTTAGGTTTAGCATGAGGGTTAGGGTGATGTTTATGGTGAGGGTGAGTTTTAGGGTGAGGGTGAGGGTGAGGGTGAGGGTTAGTTTAAGGGTTAGGGTAGGGTTATGGTTAGGTTGAGGGTGAGGGTGAGTGTTAGGTTTAGGATTAGAGTTAGGGTGAGGGTTAGAGTGAGTGTTAGGGTGAGGATGAGGTTTTGGGTGATGGTGAGTTTTAGAGTATGGCCGAGGGATAGGGTTAGGGTGAGGATTAGGGTTAGAGTTAATGTTAGGGTTATGGTTAGGGTAAGGGCTCGGGTGAGGTTTAGGGTGAGGGTTAGGGTGAGGGTGAGAGGTAGGGTTAGCATTAGAGTTAGGGTGAGGTTGAGGGATAGGATGAGTGTAAGGGTGAGGGTTAGGTTTAGGGTTAGTGTTAGGGTGAGGGTGAGGGTGAGGATGAGAGTTAGTGTTAGGATTAGGGTTAGGGTTAGGGTTATGGTTAAGGTTAGGCTGAGTGTTAGGCTTTTTGTAATGTATACTGTGAGGGTGAGGGTTAGGGTGAGGGTGAGTGTTAGGGTGAGTGTGAGGGTTCGGGTGAGAGTGAGTGTTAGGGTGTGGTTGAGGGTTAGGGTTAGGGTGAGGGTTAGGGTGATGGTGAGGGTTTGGTTGAGGGTGAGGGTTAGATATTGGGTTATGGTGAGGTTTAGGGTTAAGGTTAGGGTTAGGGTGAGAGTTACAGTGAGGTGTAGGGTTAGGGTCAATGTGAGGGTTAGGGTGAGGGTGAGGGTTAGGGTTATAGTTAGGGATAGGGTGAGGGTTAGGTTGAGGGTGAGGGTTAGGGTGAGTGTGAGTGTGAGGGTTTCGGTTAGGTAAGGGTTAGGGTTATTTTTAGTTTGAGGATTAGGTTGAGGTTGAGGGTTAGTGTGAGTGTTAGTTTTAGGGTGAGGGTTAGGGTCAGGATTTGGGTGACTATTAGGGTTAGGGTGATGTTTAGGGCGAGGTTTAGTGTTAGGGTGAGGGTTCCGGTTCGGGTGATGGTGAGTGTAAGGGTGTGGGGGAGGGTTATGGTTAAGTTGAGTGTTAGGGTGAATGTGAGGTTTAGGGTGAGGGTGAGGGTTATGGTTAGGATTTGTTTGAGGGTTAGGGTTAGGGTGAGATTTAGGGAGAGGATTAGTGGGAGGGATATGGTTAGGGTTAAAGTGAGGGTTAGAATAAGTGTGAGTTTTAGGGTTAGGTTTAGTGAGAAGGTGAGGGGGAGGGGGAGGTTTAGGCTGAGGTATAGGGTTAGGGTTAGGTTCAGTGTGAGGGTTAGGTTGAGGGTGAGGGTGAGGGTGATGGTTTCCGTTAGGTAAGGGTTAGGGTTAGGTTTAGGCTGAGCTTTAGGGAAGTGTGAGGGTTAGGTTGAGGGTTAAGATTACAGTGAGGTTTAGGGTTAGGTTTAATGTAAGGTTAGGGTTAGGGTGATATTTAGTATGAGGGTGAGGGTTACTGTTAGGGTTAGCCTTATGGAAAGTGTTAGGGTTCGCGTTAGGGTTAAGGTGAGGGTTTGAATGATGGGTACGTTTAGCGTTAGTGTTAGGGTGAGGGCTAGCGTGAGGTTTAGGTTGAGGGTGAGGTTAAGGTTGAGGGTGAGTGTGAGGTTTTTGTTTAAGTAAGGTTTAGGGTCAGCTTCAGGGTGAGAATTAGGGTGAGGGTGAGGGTTAGGGTTACGGTGAGGGTTAAGGTGAGGGTGAGGGTGAGTGTTAGGATTAGGGTTAGGGTTAGGGTAAGGGTTAGGTGGAGGGTTAAGGTGAGGGGTAGGTTTAGGGTTAGGGTGAGGTTTAGGTTTAGTGTGGGGGTAGGGTTAGGGTTAGAGGTAGGGTTAGTGTGAGGATAAGGGTTAATGTGAGGATTAATTTGAGGGTGAGGTTTAGGGTTATGGTTAGGGCTAGTGTGAGGGTCAGGGTTAGGGTTAGTATTAGGGTGAGGGTTAGGGTTAGGGTGATATTTAGGGTGAGGCTGAGGGTTAGGTTGAGGGTGAGGTTGAGGGTTAGGTTGAGGGTGAGTGTTATGGTTAGGGTTAGATTTAGGTTGAGGGTGAGTGTTAGGGTTAGGGTTAGGATGAGGGTAAGGTTTAGGGTAAGGGTTAAGGTGAGGGTGAGTTTTAGGATTAGGCTTAGGTTTATGGTGAGGGTGAGGGTGAGGGTGAGGTTTAAGGTTAGGGTTAGGGAGAGGGTGAGTGTTAGGTTTAGGTTTAGGTTTAGGTTTAGGGTTAGGATTTGGTTAGGCTGAGGTTGAGTGTTTGGTTGAGGGTGAGGGTTAGGGTTAGGTTTAGTGGTGAGGAATAGTGGTAGGTTTAGGGTGAGGTTTAGGGTTAGTGTGAGGGTTAGGGTGAGGGTGAGGTTGAAAGTGAAAGTTAGGGTGACAGTGAGGAAGAGGGTGAGGTATTTCGTTAGGATTAGTGTTAGGGTGAGTTTTAGGGTTAGGGTTATGATTATTGTTATGATTAGGGTTAGGATGAGGGCTAGGGTGAAGGTGAGGGTTAGGGTTAGGTTTAGGGTGAGGTTTTGGGTTAACTTGATGTTTAGGTTGAGGGTGAGATTTATGGTGACGGTTAGGCTTAGGGTGAGGGTGAGTGTGAGTGTTAGGTTTAGGATTAGGGTTAGGTTTATGGTTAGAGTTAGGGTGAGGGTTAGGTTTAGTGTGAGGGTTATGGTTAGGGCTAGGGTGAGGGTAAGTGTTAGGTTGAGGTTTAGGGTGAGAGTGAGGGTTAGGATTAGCGTGGGTGTTAGTGTGAGGATTAGGGTGAGGGGTAGTGTTAGAGGTAGGTTTAGGTTGAGGTTGAGGAAAAGGGTTTGGGTTAGTGTGAGGGTTAGGGTTTCGGTGAGGGTTAGGATTAGGGTTAGGGTAAGGTGGGGGTGAGGGTGAGGGTTAGTGATAGGATTAAGGTTCGGGTTAGGGTTAGGGTGAGGGTGAGGGTGAGGGTGAGGGTTAGGATTAGAGTAAGTGTGAAGGCTAGGTTTAGGGTGTGGGTTAGTGTTAGGGTAAGGGTTAAGGTGAGGTTTACGCTTAGGGTTAGGGTTAGGGTGAGGGTCAGGGTGAGAGTTAGGGTTAGGGTGAGTGTTAGGGTTAGGGTTAGAGTTAGGTTGAGGGTTAGGGTTAGGGTGATGTTTATTGTGAGGGTGAGGTTTAGGGTTGGGGTGATTGTTTGGGTGATGATGATGGTTAGGATGAGGGTGAGGGTTAGGGTTAGAGTTAGGGTTAGTGTAAGGGGTATGGTGAGCATTAGGGTTAGGTTTAGGGTTAGGGTTAGGTTTAGGTTTAGGGTGAGGGTAAGGTTTAGGGTGAGGGTGAGATTGACGATTAGGGTGTGGTTGAAGGTTATGTTTAGTTTGAGGGTTAGGTTTATGGTTAGGGTTAGGGTTAGGGTGAGGGTAAGGGTTAGGGTTAGGGTGATGGTGAGGGTGAATGTAAGATTTAGGGTGAGGGTTAGGGTGAGGGTGAGAGTTTGGGTTATTGTTAGCGTTTGGATTAATTTGAGGGTGAGGGAGTGTGTTAGGGTTAGGGTGAGCGTTAGGGTTAGGATGAGTGTTATTTTTATGGTTTTGGTTAGGTTTAGGTTTAGGTTGAGGGTGAGTTGAGGGTGAGGGTGGGGGTTAGTGTTAGGGTTAGGTTTAGGGTGAGGTTGCATGTGTGGGTTAGTATTAGGAATTGGGTTAGGGTTAGGGTTAGGCTGAGGGTAAGGGTCAGGGTGAGGGTGCAGTTTAGGTTTAGGTTTAGGGTTAGGGTTACGGTGTGGGTTACGGTTAGTGTGAGGATCATGATTAGTGTTAGAGTTAGGGTTAGGGTGAGGGTAAGGGTTAGGGTGAGGTTAAGGTGAGAGTGAGTGTTAGGGCTAGAGATAGGTTTAGGTTGAGGGCTAATTTTAGGGAGAGGCTTAATGTGAGGGTTGGGGTGAGGGATTCTTTTAGGCAAGGGTTAGGGTTATGGTGAGGATTAGCGTGAGGTTGAGGGTTAGGTTGAGGGTTATGATTAGGGTGAGGTATAGGGTTAGGATTAGGGTAAGGGTTACAGTTTGGGTGATGTTTAGGGTGAGGGTGAGGGTTAGGGTGAGGGTTAGTGTTAGGTTTAGGGTAAATGGGAGGGTGAGGTTTTGGAATAGGGTTCACATTAGGTTGACGGTTAGGGTTAGGGTTAGTGTTAGGGTGAGGGATAGGATGAGGGTGAGGTTTATTGTGAGGGTTAGGGTTAGGGTTAGGGTTAGGCTGAGTTTGATGGTGAGGGTTAGGTTTAGGATTAGGGTTAGGGTTAGGGGTAGGTTGAGTGTAAGGGTGAGGGTTCGGGTTCGGGTTCGTGTTCAGGTCAGGTTGTGGGTGAGTATTAGTGTTAGGATGAGAATAGGGTTAGGGTGAGGGAGAGTGTTAGGTTTAGTGTTAGGGTGAGGGTGAGGGTTAGGACTAGGAAAAGGATTAGGTTTAGGCTGAGGGTGAAGGTGATATTAAGGATGAGGGTTAGGTTTAGTGTGAGGGTTAGGGTTAGGGTTAGGGTTAGGGTGAGGGTGAGGGTGAGGGTTAGGGTTACCGTTAGGGTTAGGGTGAGGGTTAGTCTGAGGGTTAGGTTTAGGGTTAGTGTGAGGGTTAGAGTTAAGGTTAGGGATTGTGTTAGGGTGAAGGTTAGGGTTAGTTTTAGGGTTAGGGTAAGGGTTAGGCTGAGGGTTAGTGTTAGAGTTAGTGTGAGTGTTAGGTTTAGGGTTAGGGTTTGGGTTAGGTTGAGGGTAAAGGCAAGGGTGAGGGTTACGGTGAGGTTGAGGGTGAGGGTCAGGGTGAGGATTAGAGTGACAGTTAGGTTTAGGGTTAGGCTTAGGGTTAGGGTGAGGGTTAGGCTTAGCATGAGGGTTAGGTTGTGGGTGAGGGTTAGGCTGAGGGGTAGGTTTAGGGTTAAGGTGAGGGTGACGGTGAGGGTTACGATTAGGATTAGGGTGAGCGTTAGTGCTAGGGTGAGGGCTAAGGTTAGGGTGAGGGTTAGGGTGATGGTGAGGGTGAGGTTTTAGGTTAGGTATGGATTACGGTTAGGGTTAGGGTGATGATTAGGGTGAGGGTGTTTGTTAGGGTTAGGGTTAGTGTTAGGGTGAGGGTGAGGGTTAGGGTTAGGGTTAGTGTGAGGGTTAGGTTTATGGTGAGGTTTGGGTTAGGATGAGGGTTAGCTTGAGTGTGAGGGTTAGTGTTAGGGTTATGTTTAGGGTTAGGATAAGGGTTAGGCTGAGGGTTAGGGTTAGGGTTGGTGTGAGTATTAGGTTTAGGGTTAGGGTTTGGGTTAGGTTGAGGTAAAGGTTAGGGTAAGGATGAGCTTTAGGGTTAGCATTAGGTTTAACGTTAGGGTTACGATGAGGGTTAGTGTTAGGTGAGGGTGAGGGTGAGGGTGAGGGTGAGGGTTAGTGTTAAGGTTAGTGTAACGGTTACAGTTAGGGTGAGGGTTAGGGTTAGGGTAAGGGTTAGGGTAAGGTTTTCTGTTAGTGTTAGGGTGAGGGATAGATTGAGGGTGATGGTTAGGGTTAGGGTGAGGGTAAGGGTTAGGGTGAGGGTGAGATTTAGTTTTAGGGTTATGTTTATTGTGATGGTAAGGGTTAGGGTAAGGGTGAGAGTTCACGTGAGGGTGAGGGTGAGGGTTAGGGTGTGGTTGAGGGTTAGGGTTAGGGTGAGGGATCGGGTGAATTTGAGGGTTAGGGTGACAGTCAGGTTTAGGTTTAGAGTTAGGGTAAAGGTGAACATTAGGGTTAGCTTTAGGGTTAGGGTGAGAGTTAGGTTGAGGTGTCGGGATAGGTTTAGGGTGAGAGTTAGTGTTAATGTGAGGGTTAGGGTTAGGTTAGGGTTAGTGTGAGGATAAGGGTTAGGGTGAGGGTGAGGTTTAGGGTTAGCGTTAGGGTTAGGGTAAGGGTTAGGGTGACGGTTAGTGTTAGGGTGAGTGTTAGGGTTAGTGTTAGGGTGAGGATTAGGGTTAGGTTGTGATTTAGGGTGAGGTTGAGTGTTAGTGTGAGAGTTAGGGTGATGGTTTGGGTTAGGGTTAGAGTTAGGGTGAAGGTGAGGGGGAGGGTTAGGTTAGGATTAGGTTTAGGGTTAGGGGTAGGCTGAGGGTGAGGGTGAAAGTGAAGGGTGAGCGATAGGGTTAAAGTTAGGGTGAGGGTTAGGATTAGTGTGAGGTTTAGTGTAATGGTGAGAGTCAGGGTGATGGGGAAGGTTAGAATGAGGTTGAGGGTGAGGATGACAGTTTGGGTTAGGATTAGGGTTAGGGTGAGTTTTAGGGTTAGGGTTAGGGTTAGGGTTATTTTTAGGTTTAGTTTTAGGGTTAGGTTGAGGGTGAAGATTTGCGTTAGGGTTAGGGTTAGGGTTAGAGTGAGGGTAGGTTTGAGGGTAGGTTTTAGCATTAGGTTTAGGTTTATGGTAAGGCTGAGGGGGAAGTGTAGTTTGAGGGTGAGGGTTAGTGTTAGTGTTAGGTTTAGGGTGAGGGCTAGCGTGAGGGTGAGGGTTAGGGTGAGGGTTTCAGTTAGGTAAGGTTTAGGGTTAGAGTGAGGATTATGGTGATGGTGAGCGTTAAGCTGAGTATAGGTGAGGGTTTAGGGTGAGGGTTAGGTTTAGGGTGAGGGTGAGGGTGAGGGTTAGGATTAGATATAGGGTTAGGGCTAGGGTTAGGCTGAAGGTGAGTGTCAGGTTGAGGGTGAAGGTTAGGGTTAGATTTAGGATTAGGATTAGGCAGAGTGTTAGGATGACGGTGAGGGTTCGGATGAGGGTGAGGGTTAGGTTCTGGGTGAGGGTTATGGTTAGGGTGAGGATTAGGGTTAGGGTTAGAGTTAGGGTTATGGTGAGGGTAAGTGTTAGGGTGAGGTTTAGTGTGAGGATGAGGGTTAGGGTTAATGATAGGGTTAGGGTGAGGGTTAGGGTTAGGATTAGGCTTAGATTGAGGGTGAGGGTGAGTGTTAGGGTTAGGTTTAGGGTTAGAGTTAGGGTTAGGCTGAGGGTGATGTTGAGGGTGAGGGTGAGGGTTAGGGTTAAGATGAGGGTAAGGGTTAGGGTTAGGGTGAGGGTGAGGGTGAGGGTTAGGGTTATGGTTAGCTTTACGCTGACAGTTATGTTTAGGATTAGTTTGAGGGTTAGGGTTAGGGTTAGGGTTAGGGTGAGGGTTAGGGTTATGGTTAGCTTTAGGCTGACAGTTATGTTTAGGATTAGTTTGAGGGTTAGGGTTAGGGTTAGGGTTAGGTTTAGGGTTAGGATAAGGTTTAGGATGAGGTTTAGGGTTAGGGTTAATGTGAGGGTTAGGTTTAGGGTTAGGATAAGGGTTAGGGTGAGGGTAAAGGTTAGGGTGATGTTTAGGGTGAGGGTGACGTTTAGGGTTAGGGTGAGGTTTAGGGTGAAGTTTAGGTTTAGGTTTATGGTTAGGTTGAGAGTTAGGGTGTGGCTAAGTGTTAGGGTGAGGGATAGGTTGAGGTTGAGGGTTAGGGTTAGGGTGAGGTAAGGGTTATGGTGAGGTTTAGGTTGAGGGTGAGGGTTAGGGTTAGCATTAGTGTTAGGGTGAGAGTGAGGGTTAGGGTGAGTGTTTGGGTTAAGGTTAAGGACAGGGTAAGTATTTGGGTTAGGTTTATGTTTAGGGTGAGGGTTAGGCTAAGGGGTAGGGTTAGAGTTAGTGTTTGGGTTAGGTTTAGTGTGCGGGTTATGGTTAGGTTAGTGTGACGGTAAGGTTTAGGGTGAGGCTGAGGGTGAGTGTAAGGTTTAGGGTGAGAATTAGGGTTAGGGTTAGTGTTAGGATGAGGGTTAGGGTTAGGTTTAGGGTTAGGGAGAGGGTGACGGTGAGAGTTAGGATTAGGGTTAGGGTGAGGTTTATTGTTAGGGTGAGGGCTAAGGTGAGGGTGAGGGTTAGGGTGAGGGTGAGGTTGAGGGTGAGGTTTTAGGTTAGGTATGGGTTACAGTTAGGGTTAAGGTGAGGATTAGGGTGAGGGTGTGGGTTAGGGGTAGGGTTAGGTTTAGGGTGAGGGTGAGGTTTAGGGTGAGGGTGAGGTTGAGGGTGAGGTTTTAGGTTAGGTATGGGTTACGGTTAGGGTTAGGGTGAAGATTAGGGTGAGGGTGTGGCTTAGGGTTAGGGTTCGGGTTAGGGTTAGCGTTAGGGTTAGGGTAAGGTTTAGGGTGAGTGTTAGGTTTATGGTTGGATTAAGGTGAGTGTCAGGGTGAGGGTTAGGGTTAGTTTTAGGGTGAGAGTTAGGGTTAGGGTGATGTTTAGTGTGAGGGTGAGGATTAGGGTGAGGTTGAGTGTTCGGGTGAGAGTTATGGTTAGATTTAGGGTTGGGATAGGGTTAGGTTGAGGGTTAGTGTTAGGATGAGGGTTAAGGTGTGGGTGAGGTTGAGGGTTAGAGTGAGGGTTAGGGTTAGGGTTAGGGTAAGGTTTAGGGTGAGGGCTAGGGTTCAGGTAAGTGTTAGGATGAGGTTTAGGCTGAGGGTTAGTGTTAGGGTTAGGGTGAGGGTTAGTATGAGGGTGAGGGTTAGGGTGAGGGTCAGGGTGAGGGTGAGGGTTAAGTTGAGGCTTAGGGTTAGGGTGAGGGTTAGTGTTAGTGTTAGGGTGTGAGTTAGGGTTATGGTGATCTTTATTGTGAGGGTGAGGGTTAGGGTAAGGGTGAGTTTTCGAGTGAGAGTGAGCGTTCTGTTGAGGGTGAGGTTTAGGGTGTGGTTGAGGCTTAGGATTAGGGTGAGTGTTAGGGTGACGAGGAGGGTTAGGGTGAGGGTTAGGGTTAGGTTTACGGTTAGGATGAGGGTGAGGGTTAGGGTTAGGGTTAGGCTTAGGGTGGGAGTTAGGGTGAGGTGTTGGGATAGGGTTAGGGTGAGGTTTAGGGTTAGGGTTAATTTGAGGATAAGGTTTAGGGTCAGGGTTAGGGTGAGGGTGACGGTTAGGCTTAGCGTTAGTTTTAGGGTGAGGGTTAGGGTTAAGGTGAGGGTGAGGGTTAGGGTTAGGGTGATAATTAGGGTGAGGTTGAGGGTTAGTGTGAGGGAGAGGGTTAGGGTGAGGGTACGGGTGCAACTGAGGTTGAGGATGAGGGTTAGGGTTAGGGTTAGTGTGAGGGTGAGGGTGAAAGTGAGGGTGAGGTGTAGGGTTAGGGTAACGTTTAGGGTAAGTGTGAGGGTAAGTGTGATGGTGAGGGTCAGGGTGAGAATGAGTGTTAGAATGAGAATGAGGATGAGGGTGAGGGTTAGTGTTAGGATTAGGTTTAGGGTGAGTTTTAGGGTTAGGGTTAGGTTTAGAGTTAGCGTTATTGTTAGGATTAGGGTTAGGGTGAGGATGAGGGTGACGTTGAGGGTTTCGGTTAGGTAAGGGTTAGGTTTAGGGTGAGGATTAGGGTGAGCGTGAGGGTTAAGCTGAGGTTAGGTTTAGGGTGAGGGTTAGGTTTAGGGTTAGGTTTAGGGTTAGGGTGAGTGTGAGGTTTAGGGTTAGGGTTAGGGTTAGGGTTAGGATAAGGGTTAGGCTGAGGGTTAGGGTTAGGTTAGTGTGAGTGTTAGGTTTAGGGTTAGGATTTGGGTTAGGTTGAGGGTAAAGTTTAGGGTGAGTGTTAGGGTGAGGATGAGGGTTAGGGTTAGGGTGAGGGTTAGGATGAGTGTTAGGAGTAGTGTTATGTTTAGGGTTAGGGTAAGGTTTAGGGTGAGCGGTAGGGTTAGGGTGAGGGTTAGGGTTAGGGTGATGTTTAGGGTGAGGATGAGGGTTAGTGTGAGGGTGAAGGTTAGGGTGAGGGTCAGGGTGAGGGCCAGGGTTAGGTTGAGGCTTACGGTTAGAGTGAGGGTTAGGGTTAGTGTTAGGCTGAGAGTTAGGGTTACAGTGATGTTTATTGTGAGGGTGAGGGTTAGGGTAAGGGTGAGTGTTAATTCAGGATGAGGGTTAGTGTGTGGTTGAGGCTTAAGATTAGGGTGAGTGTTAGGGTGACGGGTGGGTTAGGGTGAGGGTGAGGGTTAGGGTTAGGTTTAGGTTTATGGTGAGAGTTAGGTTGAGGTGTCGGGATAGGGTTAGGGTGAGGGTTAGGGTTAGATTGAGGGTTAGGGTTATGGTTAGGATTAGTGTGAGGAAAAGGGTTAGGGTAAGGGTGATGGTTAGGCTTAGCATTAGGTTTAGGGTGAGGGTTAGGGTTAGGGTGAGGGCGAGGGTTAGGTTTACGGTGATGTTTAGGGTGAGGTTGAGGTTTAGTGTGAGGGTGAGGTTTAGGTTTAGGGTGAGGGTTAGGATGAGGGTTATGAGTAGGGTTATGTTTAGGGTTAGGGTAAGGTTTAGGGTGAGCGTTAGGTTTAGGGTTAGGGGTAGGGTGAGGTTTAGGATGTGGGTAAGTGTTAGGGTGAGGGTTAGGGTGAAGGTGAGGGTAAGGGTTAGGTTTAGGGTTAGGGTGAGGGTGAGGGTTAGGGTTAGCATTAGGGATAGGTTGAGGGTGATGGTTAGGCTTAGCGTTAGGGTTAGGGTGAGGGTTAGGGATAGGGTGAGGTTGAGGGTTAGGGTTAGGTTGATATTTAGGGTGAAGTTGAGGGTTAGTGTGAGGGTGAGGGTTAGGGTGAGGGTCAGGGTGAGGGTTAGGGTTAAGTTGAGGCTTAGGATTAGGGTGAGGGTAAGGGTTAATGTTAGGGTGTGAGTTAGTGTTATGGAGATGTTTATAGTGAAGGTGAGGGTTAGGATAAGGGTGAGTGTTCGTGTGAGGGTGAGGGTTCGGTTGAGTGTGAGGGTTAGGGTGTGGTTGAGGGTTAGGATTAGGGTGAGTGTTAGGGTAACGAGGAGGGTTAGGGTGATGGTGAGGGTTAGGTTTAGGGTTAGGTTTAGGTTGAGGGTGGGGTTTAGGGTGAGGGTGAGGGTCATGGTGATTGTTAGAGTTAGGGTTAGTGTTAGGGTGAGGGTCAGGTGAGTGTTAGGGTTAGGGTGAGTGTTAGGGTTAGGTGTTGGGATAGGGTTAGGGTGAAGGTTAGGGTTAGATTGAGGCTTAGGGTTAGGGTTAGGTTTAGTGTGAAGATAAGGTATAGGGTGAGGGTTACGGTGAGGTTGACGGTTAGGCTTAGCGTTAGGTTTAGGGTGAGGGTTAGGGTTAGGGTTAGGGTTAGGGTGAGGGTACGGGTGCAAGTGAGGTTGAGGATGAGGGTTAGGGTTATTGTTAAGGAGAGGGTGAGGGAGAAAATGAGAGTGAGGGGTAGGGTTAGGGCGATGTTTAGGATAAGTGTGAGGGTTAATGTGATGGTGAAGGTCAGGTTGAGAGTGAGTGTTAGAATGAGGGTGAGGATGAGAGTGAGGGTTAGGGTTAGGATTAGGTTTAGGGTGAGTTTTAGGGTTAGGGTTAGGTTTAGATTTAGGGTTATTGTTAGGGTTAAGGTTAGGGCGAGGATGAGGGTGATGGTGAGGGTTTCGGTTAGGTAACGGTAGGTTTAGGGTGAGTATTAGGGTGAGGGTGAGGGTTAAGCTGAGGTTAGGTTTAGGGTGAGGGTTAGGGTTAGGGTTAGGGTTAGGGTGAAGTTTAGGTTGAGGGTGAGATTTAGGGTGAGGGTGAGGGTCATGGTGAGGGTTAGAGTAAGGGTTAGTGTTAGGGTGAGGGTCAGGTGAGTGTTAGGGTTAGGGTGAGTGTTAGGGTTCGGGTAAGGGTTAGGGTTAGCGTTAGTTTGAGGGTTAGGTTTAGGGTGATGTTTATTGTGAGGGTGAGCGTTAGGGTTTGGGTGATTTTTCGTGTGAGGGTGAGGGTTAGGATGAGGGTGAGGGTTAGGGTTAGAGTTAGGGTTAGGCTGAGGGGTATGGTGAGCATTAGGTTTAGGATTAGGGTTAGGGTTAGTGTTAAGATTAGGGTTAGTGTTAGGGTTAGGTTTAGGGTAAGGGTAAGGTTTAGGGTGAGAGTGAGGGTGAGAGCGACAGTTAGGGTGTGGGTGAAGGTTAGGATTAGTGTGAGGGTTAGGTTCAGGGTTAGGGTGAGGGTAAGGGTTAGGGTTAGGGTGATGGTGAGGGTGAGGTTTTCGGTAAGGGTGAGGGTGAGTGTAAGAGTTAGGGTGAGGGTTATGGTGAGGGTGAGGTTTAGGGTTATTGTTAGGGTTTGGATTAGGGTGAGGGTGAGGGAGTGGGTTAGTGGTTAGGGTTAGGGTAAGGGTGAGTGTGAGGGTTAGGGTGAAGTTTTGGGTGATGGTGAGGTTTAGGGTTATGGTTATGGTTAGGGTTAGGGTCAGGCTGAGGGGGAAGGGGTGGGGGAGTTTGAGGGTAAGGGTTAGGTTTAGGGTTAGGGTGTGGGCTAGGGTGAGTTTGAGGGTTAGTGTGAGGGTGGGGGTGAGGGTTTCATTTACCTAGGGTTAGGGTTAGGGTGAAGTTTAGGTAGAGGGTAAGGGTTAAGCTGAGGTTAAGGTTAGAGTGAGGGTTAGGGTTAGGGTTAGGGTGATGTTTAGGGTGAGGGTGAGCGTTCAGTGAGGTTGAGGGTGACGGTGAGCGTGAGGGTTAATGTTAGGGTTATGTTTAGGGTGAGGGTGCGTGTGAGGGATAGGATTAGGAATAGGGTTAGGGTTAGTGTTAGGCTGAGGGTAAGGGTCAGGGTGAGTGTGAAGTTTAGTGTTAAGGTTAGGGTTAGGGTGAGGGTGAGGGTTACCGTTAGTGTGAGGATTATGTTTAGTGTTAGGGTTAGGATTAGGGTGAGGGTAAGGGTTAGGTTGAGGATAAGGGTGAGGGAGAGGGATAGGGTTGGGGATAGTTTTAGGCTGAGGGCTAGGGTGAGGGATAGGTTTAGTTTAAGGGTTAGGGTGAGGGATTCTTTTAGGAAAGGGTTAGGGTTATGGAGAGGATTAACGTGAAGTTGAGGGTTAGGTTGAGGGTTACGGTTAGGGTGAGGGTTAGGGTTAGGTTTAGGGTAAGCGTTAGGGTTTGGGTGATGTTTAGGGTGAGGGTGAGGGTTGGGGTGAGGATGAGTGTTCGTGGAAGTGTGAGGGTTTGGGTGAGGGAGAGGGTTAAGTTATGGTTGAGGATTAGGGTTAGGTTGAGGGTTAGTGTTAGGGTTGGGGTTAGTGGGAGGGTGAGGGTTAGGGATAGGGTTAGCATTAGGTTGAGGGTTAGGGTTAGGGTTAGTGTTAGGGTTTGAGTTAGGGTTAGGGTGCGGGTTATTGTGAGGGTGAGTGTGAAGGTTAGGGTTAGGGTTAGGTTGAGTTTGATGATGAGGGATAGGTTTAGGATTAGTGTTTGGGTTAGGGTTAGGTGAAGTGTTAGGGTGAGGGTGAGAGTGAAGGTGAGGGTGAGGGTTAGGATATGGGTGAGGGTTAGGGTTAGGGTGAGAATTAGGGTTAGGGTTAGGGTTATGGTGAAGGTAAGGGTTAGTGTGAGGTATAGTGTGAGGATGAGGGTTAGGGTTAGTTTTAGGGTTAGGGTGAGGCTTAGGGTTAAGTTTAGGATTAGGGTGAGGTTGATGTATAGGGTGAGGGTTAGCGCTACGGTGAAGGTTACGGATAGGGTTAGGGTGATGGTGAGGTTGAGTGTTATGTTTGCAGTTAGGGTGAGAGTGAGGGTGAGGGTTAGGTTTAGGGTAAGGATTAGGGTTAGGCTGAGTGTGAGGGTGACAGTAAGGGTATGGGTTAGGGTTAGGGTGAGGGTTAGGTTTAGAGTTAGGGTTAGGGTGAGGGTGAGGGTTAGGTTTAGGGTTAGGGGTAGGGAGAGGTTTAGGCTGAGGGTTAGGATTAGGGTTAGTGTGAGGGTTAGGTTTAGCGTTAGGGTTTGGGTTAGGGTGAAGGTTAGGTTTATCGTGAGGTTGAGGGTTAGGGTTAGGGTGAGGATTAGGGTGAGGGTTACGGTGTAGGTAAGGGTTAGGGTGAGGGTTAGGATGAGGGTGAGGTTTAGGGTTAGAGTGAGGGTTAGGGTTAGCATGAGGGTTAAGGTGAGGGTGAGGGTTAGGTTTAAGTTTATGGATAGGGTGAGGATCAGGGTTAGGGTTAGGGTTAGTGTGAGGGTTAGGCTGAGGGGTAGGTTTAGGGTTAGTTTGTGTGTTAGGTTTAGTGTGAGGGTTAGGGTTAGGGTGAGGGTGAGGGTAAGGATTAGGGTGAGGGTGAGGGTGAGGGTGAGTGTGAGGGTTAAGTGTTAGGATTAATGTGACGGTTACTGTTATGGTGAGGGTTAGGTTTAGGGTGAGGGTTAGGTTTAGTGTAAGGGTTTGGGATAGGATTAGGGTTAGGGTGAGGGTCAGGGTGAGGGTTAGGTTTAGGGTTAAGGTGAGGGTTAGGGATAGAGTTAGGTTGAGGGTAAGTGTTAGGATGAGGTTAGGGTGAGGGTGAGGTTTAGGTTTATGGTGATGGTTAGGGTTAGGGTTAGGGTTAAGTTGAGTGTGAGGGTTAGTGTTAGGGTTAGGTTTAGGGTTAGGGTAAGGGTTAGGCTGAGGGTTAGGGTTAAGATTATTGTGAGTGTTAGGTTTAGGCTTAGCGTTTGGGTTAGATTGAAGGTAATGTTTAGGGTGAGTGTGAAGGTTAGGGTTAGGGTGAGGGATAGGGTGAGGTTTATATTTAGGGTTAGGGTTAGGGTTAGGGTGAGGTTTAGGTTGTGGGTAACTTTTAGGGTGAGGGTTAGTTTTAGGGTGAGGGTTAGGGTGAGGGATAGGGTTAGGTTGAGGGTTAGGGTGGTGTGGATTTTTAGGGTTAGCATTAGGTTTAGGGTGAGGGTGAGGGTTAAGGTTATGGTTAATGTTACGGATACGGTGAGGATTAGGGTTTGGGTTAGGTGTAGGGTGAGGGTTAGGATGAGGGGTAGGGTTAGGTTTAGGGTGATTGTTAGGTTTAGTGTGAGGTTTTGGGTTAGGTTAAGGGTGAGGGATAGGTTTAGTCTGAGGGTTAGCGTTAGTGTGAGGGTAAGGGTTAGGTTGAGCTTAAGGCTGAGGGTGAGTTTTAGGGTTAGCATTAGGTTTAGGGTTAGGGTTAGGATGAGGGTAAGGGTTAGGGTGAGGGGGAGGTAGAAGGTGAGGATGAGTGTTAGGTTTAGGTATAGTGTGAGGGTTAGTGTTAGGGTGAGTGGTAGTTTCAGGGTGAGTGTTATGGTTAGGGTAAGTTTTAGGGTGAGGGTTAGGGTTAGGGTTGGGTTTGCGTGAGTGTCAGGGTGAGGGTAAGGGTTAGGTTGAGGCTTAGGTTTAGGGTGAGGTTTAGGGTTAGTGTTAGGGTGAGAGTTAGGGTTAGGGTGATGTTTATTGTGAGGGTGTGTTCGGGTGAGGGTGAGGGTTCAGGTGAGGGTGAGGGTTACTGTGTTGTTGAAGCTTAGGTTTAGGGTGACCGTGAGGGTTACGGTGAGGGTTAGGGTTAGGGTGAGGGTTAGTGTTATAGCTAGGGTTAGGGTGTTAGTTAGGGTGAGGTGTTGGGATAGGGTTAGGGTGAGGGTTAGGTTTAGTGTTAGGGTTAGGGTTAGGGGGAGGGTTAGGGTGAGGTTGAATGTTAGTGTGAGGGTGAGGGTGAGGGTGAGGGTGAGGTTGAGGATGAGGGTTAGGGTTAGGGTTAGGGTTAGGGTGAGGGTGAGGGTGAACCTGAAGGTGAGGTTTAGGGTTAGGTTGAGGGTGAGGGTTAGGGTTAGGGTTAGGATGAGATTTAGGCTGAGTGTTAAGGTTATGGTTAGTGTGAGGGTTAGGGTGATGGTGCGGGAAGGGTGAAGTTTAGAGTTAGGTTTAGGGTGAGTTTTAGGGTTAGGGTTAGGGTTAGAGTTAGGGTTATTGTTAGGGTTAGGGTTATGGTGAGGTTGAGGGTGAGGGTTTCGTTTAGGTAAGGGTTAGGTTTAGGGTGAGGATTAGGGTGAGGGTGAGGGTTATGCTGAGGTTAGGTTTAGGGTGAGGGTTAGGGTGAGGATTAGGGTGAGGGTTAGGGTTAGGGTGAAGTTTAGGGTGAGGGTGAGGTTTAGGGTGAGGGTGAGGGGTGGTGTGAGGGTGAGTGTGTGGTTGAGGGTTAGTGTTAGGGTTAGGTTTAGGTTGAATGTGAGAGTAAGTGTTAGGATTAGGAATAGGTTTAGGTTTAGGGTTAGGCTGAGGTTGAGGGTCAGGGTGAGGGTGAAGTTTAGGGCTAGGGTTAGGGTTAGGGTAAAGTTTAGCTTGAGTGTGAGGATTAGGGCGAATTTGAGAGTGAGGGTTAGGGTTAGAGTTCGGGTTAGAGTTAGGGTGAGTTTGAAGGTAGGGGTTATGTTTAGGATTAGGGTTAACATTAGGGTTAGGTTGTGTGTTAAGTTGAGGGCTCGGGTGAGGGTTCGGGTGAGGGTTAGGTCTGCATGAGGGTTAGGGTTATGGTGAGGATTAGGGTTAGGATTAGGGTTAGGGTTATGGTGAGTTTAAGGATTAGGGTGAGGTTTCCTGTGAGGATGAGGGTTAGGGATAGTGTTAGGGATAGGTTGAGTGTTACTGTGAGTGTTAGGGTTAGGGTTAGGTTTAGGATGACGGTTGGGCTGAGGGTTCGGGTTAGGGTGAGGGTGAGGGTAAAGGTTAGGGTCAGGGTTAGGCTGAGGGTGAGGGTTACTGTTCGGCTTAGGGTTAGCGTGAGTTTTAGGGTGAGTGTTAGTGTTAGGGTTAGTGTTGGGGTTAGGGTTAGGGATAGGGTGAGGGTTAGGGTGAGGGTTATGGTTAGGGTGAGGGTTAGGGTGAGGTTGAAGTTGAGGGTAAAAATTAGGGTGACGTTTAGGGTGAGGTTAGGTTTAGGGTTAGCATTAGTGTTAGGGTTAGGTTTAGGGTGAGGGTTAGGTTTAGGGTTAGGGTTCGGGTGAGGGTTAAGTTTAGGGTTAGGGTGAGTTGTAGGGTGACGGGTTATGATCAGGGTTAGGTTTAATGTGAGGGTTAGGGTTAGCGTTAGTGTGAGGATAAGGGTTAGGGTGTGGGTTAGGCTGAGAGTGGGGGTTAGGGTTAGCGTTAGGGTTAGGGTGAGGTTTAGGGTGAACATTAAGGTGAGGGTTAGGGTGAGTATGAGGGTGAGGGTTAGACTTAGGTTTAGGGTGAGGGTTAGAATTAGGGTGAGGTTTAGGCTAGGGGTAGAGTGAGGGTGAGGGTGAGTTTTAGGGTGTGGGTGATGGTGAGTGTTAGGATGAGGGTTAAGATGATGGTGAGGGTTAGGGTGAGGGTGAGGGTTAGGATTACGGTGAGGATTAGGGTTAGGGTTAGTGTTAGGCTTATGTTGAGGGTAAGGGTTAGGATGTAGTTTAGGGGAGGGTGAGTTTTAGGGATATAGTTAGAGTTAGGGTGAGGGTTTGGTTGAGGGTTACGTTTCAGGTTTGGCTTAGGGTGAGGGTGAGGGTAAGATTTAGGGGTAGTGTTAGAGTTAGGTTGAGGATAAGATTTAGTGTGAGGGTTAGGGTGAGGGTGACGGTTAAGTTTAGGTTGAGGGTTAGGGTGACCATTAGGGTGAAGTTTAGGTTTAGGTTTAGGGTTAGGGTGAGGGTTAGGGTGAGGTTTAATGTTAGGGTTAGGGTTATGGTTAGGGTGATGGTGAGGGTTAGGGTGAGGGTTACAGTGAGGGTTAGGGTGAGGGTGAGTGTTAGGGATAGCATTAGTGTTAGGGTTAGGTTTAGGGTGAGTGTTAGCGTTAGGATTAGAGTTAGGGTGAGGATGAGGGTTAGGGTTAGCATTTGTTTAGGGTTAGGGTGAGGGTGAGGGTTAGGATTAGGGTTAGGTTTAGGGTGAGATTGAGGGTGAGGGTTAGGGTTAGGGTGAGGTTGAGGCTTAGGCTTAGGATGAGGGTTAGGGTTAGAGTGAGGGTTAGGGTTAGAGTGAGGGTTAGGGTTAGGGTGACAGTGAGGGTAAGGGTTAGTTTGAGGGCTAGGGTTAGGTTAAGGGTTAGGATGAATTTTAGGATTAGTGTGAGGGTGAGTGTTAAATTTAGGATTAGGCTTAGCTGTAGGGTTAGGCTAAGGGTGATTGTGAGGGTGAGGGTCAGAGTTAGGTTTAGGGTGAGTGTTAGGGTTATGCTTAGGGTTAGGGTGAGCGTGATGGTGAGGGTTAGGTTGAGGTTGATGATGAGAGTGAGGGTGAGTGTGAGGGTTAGGGTTTGGGTGAGGGTTAGGATTAGGGTTAGGGTTAGGGTTAGGGTTAAGGTTAAGGTGAGGGTTAGGGTAAGGGTTTAATTTAGGGTGAGGGTTAGGCTGAGGGTTAGGGTTAGGTTTAGGTTCAGTGTAAGGTTTAGGTGGAGGATTAGAATTAGGATTAGGGTTAAGGTTAGGGTGAGGGTTAGGGATAGGGTTAGGATTAGAGTGTGGGTTTGGTTTTGGTTAGGTTTAGAGTTAGGGTGATTTTGAGGGTGAGGGTGTAGGCTAGGCCTAGGGTGAGGGTTAGGGTTAGCATTAAGGTCAGTGTGAGGGTTAAGTGTAGGTTGAGAGTTAGGCTGAGGGTAACGGTTGGGGTGAGGGTTATGGAGAGGGTGAGAGTTAGGGTTTAGGTGAGGGAAGGGTTAGGGCGAGGTTTAGGGTATGGTTGAGGGTTAATGTTAGCTTTAGGTTTACGGTGAGGGTGAGGGTTAGGGTGAGGTTGAGGGTAAAGTTTAGGGTGAGGACTAGGGTTAGGGTGAAGGTTAGGGTGAGCGTTCATGTTAGGGTTAGTGTTAGGGTTAGGGTGAGGGTTAGGGTTAGGATATGTGTGAGGATTAGGGTTAGGGTTAGGGTTAAGGTGAGGGTAAGGGTTAGGTTGAGGTTTATGATGAGGGTGAGGGTTAGGGTTATCGTTAGGGTTAGAGTGATGGTTAGGGTTAGGGTTAGGGTTAGGGTGAGGCTGGGGTTTAGGGTTAGGTTTAGGGCGAGGGTTAGGGTTAGGTTAGGGTTAGGGATAAGTTTAAATTTAGGGTGAAGTTCAGGGTTTGGTTTAGGGTTAGAGTTAGGGTGAGGATGATGGTGAGGGTTAGTTTTAGGGTGAGGTTAAGGGTTAGGGTGGGGGTTAGGGTGAGGGCGAGGGATAGGGTTATGATGAGGGTAAGTCTTGGACAAGGTTTAGGGTGAGGTTGAGGGTTAATGTTAGCATTAGGCTTATGATGAGGGTGAGGGTTAGGGTGACGGTTAGAGTTAGGATTAGGGATAGGGTGAGGATTAGTTTTAGGATTGGTTTTAGAGTCAGGGTTAGGATGAGGTGTAGGGTTATGGTGAGGGTTAGGGTTAGCGTTAGGGTGAGGGTAAAGGTGAGGGCTAGTGTTAGCATTAGGGTTAGGGTTAGGGTTAGAGTTAGGGTTAGGGTAAGGGTGAGGTTTAGGGTTAGTGTTAGGAATAGGGTTAGGGTTAGGGTTAGGCTGAGGTTGAGGGTGAAGGTGAGGGTGAGGGTTAGGTTTTGGGTTAATTTTAGGGTGAGGGCTGGGGGAGGGGGAGGGTTAGGGTGAGGATTAGGATGAGGGTGAGGGTTTCAGTTAGGAAAGGCTTAGGGTTATGGTTGGGGTGAGGATTATGGTGAGGGTGAGGTTTAAGGTGTGGGTTAGGGTTGGGTTGAGTATTAGGGTTAGGGTTAGGGTGAGGGTTAGGGTTAGGGTTATGTTTAGGGTGAGGGTGAGAGTGAGGGTGACGGTGAGGGTGAGTGTTAGGGTGTAGGTGAGTGTTAGGTTTAAGGTTAGGGTGAGGTTTGGGTTTTGGTTGATATTTAGATTGAGTGTGAGTGTTAGGGTTAGCGTTAGGTTTAGGGTGAGGGTTAGAGTGAGGGTTAGGGTTAGGGTGAGGTTAATGTTCATGGTCAGGGTGAGGGTTGGGTTAAGGGTGAGGGTCAGGGTAGTGTTAGGGTTAGAGTTAGGGTGAGGGTAAGGGTTAGGGTTAGGTTTAGGGTTAGGTTTAGAGTTAGACTGAGGGTGACGGTGAGGGTTTGTGTTCCGGTGAGGGGTAGGTTTAGGTTTAGTGTTAGGGTTAGGTTGCCGTTTAGGGTTAGGGTTAGGGATAGGGTTATGGTGAGGATAAGGTTTAGGGTGTGGGTCAGGTTGAGGGTGACGTTTAGGGTTAGGTTGAGGGTTAGGGTGAGCGTTAGGGTGAGGATTAGGTTTCAGTTTAGGTTTAGGCTGAGGGTTAGGGTTAGGTTTATTATTAGTGTTATTGTTAGGGTTAGTGTGAGGGTTTGGGTGAGGTTAAGGGTTAGGGTTAGGGTGAGGGTGAGGGTGATTTTTAGGGTAAGGGTGATGGTGCGGGTGAGGGTGAGGGTTAGGTTTAGGGTGAGGGTAAGTGTATGGTTAGGGTTAGCGTTAGGGTTAGGGTGAGGGTTTAGGTGAGGGTGATCGTGATGTTGAGGGTGAGGGTGAGCTTTCGGGTTTGGATGTCGGTTAGTGTTAAGGTTAGGATGAAAGTTAGGCTGAGGATTAGGGTTAGGATTAGGATGAAAGTGAGTGTTAGGGTGAGGGTGAGGGTTAAGTTTTGGATTAGGGTTAGGATTAGGGTGAGGGTTAGGCATAGGATTACGGTTAGGCTGAGGGTTTTGCTTAGTGTTACGTTTATAGTTAGTGTGAGGGTGAGGGTGAGGTTTAGGGTTTGGATTACTTTTAGGTTTAGGGTTAGGCTGAGGGTGAGGTTGCTGGTGAGGGTGAGGGTGAGGGTTAGGGTGAGGGTTAGGGTTTGTGTTAGGGCTAAGGTCAGGGTGAGGGTTAGGGTTAGGGTTAGGTTTAGGATGAAGCTTAGGCTGAGGGTTAGGGTTAGTGTTCGTGCGAGCATAAGGGTTAGGGTGAGTGTTAGGGTGAGGGTTAGGTTTACGTTTAGGCTTAGGTTTCAGGTGAGGGTTAGGGTGAAGGGTACTGGTAGAGTTAGGGTTAGGGTTAGCGTGAGGGTTAGGGTGAGTGTAAGGTTCAGGGTGAGGAATAGGGTGAGGGTGAGGGATAGGGTAATGGTGAAGGGAAGGGTTAGGGTGAAGTTTAGGGTGAGGCTGAGGGTTAATTTTAGCATTAGTGTTAAGGTGAGGGTGAGGGTTAGGGTGAGGGTTAGGGATAGGGTTAGGGATAGGGTGAGGATTAGTGTTAGGTTTAAGTTTAGGTTGAGGGTTAGACTGAGGGTTAGTGTTAGGGTTAGGATTAGGGTTAGGGATAGGGTGAAGGTTATGTTTAAGGTTAGAGTTAGGGTGAGGTTGAGGGTGAGGTTAAAGGTTAGGGTGAGGTTGAGGTTTAGCGTTAGCATTAGGGTTAGGGTTAGGGTTAGGGTGAGGGTTAGGTTTAGGGTTAGGTTGAGGGGTAGGGTGAGGGGTTAGGGTGAGGGTTTGTGTTAATGTGAGGGTTAGGGTTAGCGTTAGCGTTAGTGTGAGGTTAAGTGTTAGGTTGTGGGTTAGGCTGAGAGTTAGGGTTAGGATTAGCGTTAGGGTTCGTGTGAGGTTTAGGGTGAAGGTTAAGGTGAGGGTTAGGGCTAGTATGAGGGTGAGCATTGGAGTTAGGTTTAGGGTGAGAGTTAGATTTAGGGTGAGGTTTAGGGTAGGGTTAGGATGAGGGTGAGGGTTCAGGTGAGGATGAGTTTTAGGGTGTGGGTGATGGTTAGGGTTAGGGTGATGGTTAAGGTGATGGTGAGGTTTAGGGTGAGGGTGAGGGTAAGGATTAGGTTTAGGGTTAGGGTTAGGGTTATGGTGAGGGTAAAGGTTAGGATGAGGTTTAGGTTGAGGGTGAGGTTTAAGGGTAGCGTTAGAGTTAGGGTGAGGGTTAGAGTGAGGTTTCGGGTTCAGGTTAGGCTTAGGGTGATGGTGAGGCTTAGAGTAAGGTTTAGGTATAGGTTTAGGGTGAGGGTAAGGTTTAGGGTGAGGGTTAGGGTGAGGGTGAGGGTTAGTGTTAGGTTGACGGTTAGGGTAAGCGTTAGGGTGAGGGTTAGGTTTAGGTTTAGTGTTAGGGTGAGTGTTAGTTTGAGGTTTAGTGTTAGTGTTAGTGTTAGGGTGAGGCTAAGTGTTAGGCTGAGGGTAAGGGTTAGAGTGAGGGTTAGGGTGAGGGTGAGGGTTAGGGATAGCATTTGGGTTAGCGTTAGTGTTTGGGTGAGGGTTAGGGTTAGGTTTAGGGTGATGTGAGTGTTAGTGTTAGCTTTATGGTTAGGGTTAGGGTGAGGGTGAGGGTTAGGGTTAGGCTGAGGGTTAGGATTAGGGTGATGGTGAGATTAAGGGTTAGGGTGAGGGCTAGGTTTAGGGTTAGGGTTAGGGTTAGGGTGAGGTTTAGGTTTAGGGTGAGGGTGAGGGTGAGGGTTAGGTTTAGTATTAGGCTTAGGTGTAAGGTTAGGCTTAGGGTGAGGGTGAGTTTGAGGGTCATAGTTAGGTTGAGGGTGAGGTTTAGGGTTATGGTAAGATTTAGGTTGAAGTTGAGGGTGAGCGTTAGGGTGATTGTGATAGTGAAGTTGAGGGTGATGGTGAAGTTGAGGGTGATGTTGAGGGTTAGGATTAGGGTGAGGGTGAGGGTGATTTTGAGGGTTAGGGTGAGGTTGATGTTGTGGTGAGGGTTAGGGTTTGGGTGAGGGTTAGATTTAGGGATAGGGTTAGGATGAGGGTTAGGCTGAGGGTTAGGGTTAGTGTTAGGGTGAGAGTAAGGGTTAGGGTGAGGGTTAGGGTTATAGTGAGTGTAAGGATTAGGTGGAGGGTGAGTGTTAGGAGTAGGATTAGTGTTAGGGTTAAGGAGAGGGTTAGGGATGAATTTAGGGTTAGGGTGAGGGTTTTGGTTAGAGTTAGGTTTAGAGTTAATGTGAGGTTTAGGGTTTGGATTAGGGTTAGGTTTGGGTTAGGCTGAGGCTGAGGTTGAGGGTGAGGGTGAGGGTGAGGTTTAGGGTAAGGGTGAGGGATAAGGTTAGTGTTGGGGTTAGAGTTAGGGTGAGGATTAGGATAAGATTTAGGATGAGTGTTCGGCTGAGGTTTAGCTTCGAGTGAGGGTAAGGGTTGGGGTGAATGTTAGGGTTATGTTGAGGGTGAGGGTTAGGCTTAGGTTTAGGGTGAGGTTTAGGGTGAGGGTAAGGGTTAGGGTGAGGGTTAGGGTGAGGGTGAGGGTAGGTTTAAGATGAGGGTAAGGGTATGGGCGAGGTTTAGGTTGAGGTTGAGGGTTATTTTTAGCATTAGGGTTATGGTGAAGTTTAAGGTTAGGGTGAGGGTTAGGGTTAGGGTTAGGGATCAGGTGAGGATTAGGGTTGGAGTTAGGTGAAGGCTGAGGGTTAGGCTGAGGAGTAGGGTTAGGCTTAGGGTTAGGGTGAGGGTTAAGTTGAGGGTTAGGTTTAGGTTTAGGGTTAGGTTAGCTTGAGTGTTTGGGTTAGGGTTAGGGTTTGGGTGAGGGTGAGGGCTAGTGTTAGCATTAGGGTAAGGGTTAGGGTAGGGTTAGGGTGAGGGTGAGGGTGAGGATTACAGTTACGTTTAGGATTAGGGTTAGAGTTAGGGTTAGACTTGGAGTGAGGGTGAGGTTGAGGGTGAGGGTTAGGGTTAGGGTTAGTTTTAGAGTGAGGTCTAGGGTGAGGGTGATGGTTAGGGTCAGGGTTAGGGTTAGGGTAAGGTTTTGGTTAGAAAAGGCTTAAGTTTAGGGTTAGGGTGAGGGTGATGTTTAAGGCGAGGGTTAAGGTTATGGTTAAGGTGAGGATAAGTGTTAGGTTTAGGGTGAGGGTTAGGTTTAGGGTGATGTTTAGGGTGAGGGTGAAGTTGAGGGTGAGGGATAAGTTTTAGGTGAGGTTTAGGGTTAGGGGGAGGATTAGGGTGAAGTTGAGGTTTAGGGTGAAGGTGAGGGTTAGGGTTAGGGTTAGGGGGAGGGGTAGGTTTAGGGTTAGGTTGGATGTTAGGGTTAACGTGAGGGTTAGGGTTAGTGTTAGGGTTAGTGTGAGGATAAGGTTTAGGGTGGGGTTTAGGGTGAGAGTGAGGGTAAGTGTTAGTCTTTGGGTTAGGGTGAGGATTAGGGTGAGGGTTAAGGTGAGGGTTAGAGTTAGGTTTAGGGTGAGGGTAAGGGTTATGGTGCGGTTTAGTGTAGGGTTAGGGTGAGGGTGACGGTTAGGGTGAGGGTGAGTTTTTGGGAGTGTGTGATGGTTAGGGTTAGGGTGAGGTTTAAGGTGACGGTGAGGGTTAGGGTGAGAGTGAGGGTTAGGATTACGGTGAGGATTAGGTTTAGGTTTAGGGTTAGGCTTATTTTGAGGGTAAGGGTTAGGATGAGGTTTAGGGTGAGGGTGAGTTTTAGAGATATAGTTGACTTAGGGTGAAGGTTTGGGTGAGGGTTAGGGTTCGGGTATGGCTTAGGGTGAGGGTGAGGGTAAGAGTTAGGGTGAGGGTTAGGGTGAGGGTTAGGGTTAGGGTTAGGGTTAGGTTGAGTTTTAGGATTAGGGTGAGGGTGAGTGTTACGTTTAGGATTAGGCTTAGGTGTAGGGTTAGGCTAAGGGTGAAGGTGAGGGTGAGGCTAAGAGTTTGAATTTGGGTTAGGAATAGGGTGAGGGTGAGGGTAAGTATTAGGATTAGGGTTAGGGTGAGAGTGAGGGTGAGGGTAAGAGTCAGGGTTAGGTTTAGGGTTAGGATGAGGGTTAGGCTGAGGGTTAGGGTTAGGGTTCGGTGAGTGAAAGGGTTAGGGTGAGGGTTAAGTTGAGGCTTAGGTTTCGGGTGAGTGTTAGAGTGAGGATTAGTGTTAGGGTTAGGGTTAAGGTTAGGGTGAGGGTTAGGCTAAGGGTAAAGGTTATGATGAGGGTTATGGTGAGGTTGAGGGATAGGGTTAAGGTGAGGGAAGGTTTAGGGCGAGGTTTAAGGTATGGTTGACGGTTAATTTTAGCATTAGGTTTACGGGGAGGGTGAGGGTTAGGGTGAGGTTGAGGGTAAGGTTTAGGGTGAGGACTAGGGTTAGGGTGATGGTTAGGGTGAGGGTTCGTGTTAAGGTTAGTGTTAGGGTTAGGGTGAGGGTTAGGGTTAGGGTTAGGATATGTGTGAGGATTGGGGTTAGGGTTAGGGTTATGGTGAGGGTAAGGGTTAGGGTGAGGTTTATGGTGAGGGTGAGGGTTAGGGTTTGCGTTAGGGTTAGAGTGATGCTTAGGGTTAAGTTTAGGTTTAGGGTGAGGGTGAGGTTTAGGGTTAGGTATAGTGTGAGGGTTAGGGTTAGGGTGAGTGTTAGGGATAGGTTTAGGCTTAGCGTGAGGTTCAGGGTTTGGGTTAGGGTTAGAGATAGGGTGAGGATGATGGTGAGGGTTAGGTTTAGGATTAGGGTTAGGGTTAGGGTTCGGCTGCGGGTGAGGGTGAGGGTAATGTTGAGGGTTAGGGTTAGGGTGAGGATTAGGTTTAGGTTTACGTTGGGGGATAGGGTTAGTTTTAGTATGAGGTTTAGGCTGAGGGTTAGGGCTAGGGTTAGGGTGAGGTTTAGGTTTAGTCTGAGGCTTAGTGTTACGATTAGTGTTAAATTTAGCGTGAGGGTAAGGGTTATGGTGAAGGTTAGGGTGAGGGTGAGGTTTAGGGTGAGGGTGATGGTTTCAGTTAGGAAAGGCTTAGGCTTAGAGTTGGGGTGAGGTTTAGGTTGAGGGTGAGGTTTAAGGTTAGGGTTAGTGTTAGGGTGAGGATTAGGGTTAGTTTTAGGGTGAGGGTTATGTTTAGGGTTATGTTTAGGGTGAGGCTGAGAGTGAGGGTGAGGTTGAGAGTGAGTGTTAGGGTGTAGGTGAGGATTGGGTTTAGGGTTAGGGTGATGTTTAGGGTTTAGGTGATATTTAGGGTGAGTGTGAGGGTTAGGTTTAGCGTTATGGTTAAGGTGAAGGTTAGGGTTAGGGGGAGGGGGAGGGTCAGGGTTAGGGTTAGGGTTAGGGTCAGGATGAGGGTGAGGGTTAGGTTTAGGTTAAGGGTTAGGTTTAGGGTTAGGCTTAGGGTGAGGGTGAGGGTTAGGTTTCCGGTGAGGGTTAGGTTTAGGTTTAGGGTTATGGTTAGGTTGAGGGTTAGGGTTAGGTTTAGGGTTAGGTTTATGGTGAGGATAAGTTTTAGGGTGTGGTTTAGTGTGAAGGTGAGGGTTATGGTTGGGTTGAGGGTTATGTTGAGCGTTAGGGTGAGGGTTAGGTTTAGGTTTAGGGTTATGCTGAGGGTTAGGGTGAGGTTTAGTGTTAGTGTTAGGGTTAGGGTTAGGGAGAGGGTTAGGGCGAGAGTAAGGGTTAGAATGAGTTTTAGGGTGAGTGTTAGGGATAGCATTAGGGTTAGGGTTAGGGTGAGTGTTAGGCTTAGGTTTAGGGTGAGGTTGAGGGTGAGGTTTAGGTTTAGTGTTAGCATTAGGATTAGTGTTAGGCTAAGGGAGCGGGTTAGGGTTAGGGTTAGGTTGAGGGTGAGGGTGCCCGTGAGGGTTAGGGTTAGGGTGAGGGTGAGGGTGATTGTTAGGGTAAGGGTGATGTTGATGGTGAGGGTGAGGGTTAGGTTTAGGGTGAGAGTAATGTTGTGGTTAGGGTTAAGGTGAGGATGAGGGTGAGGGTTACGGTGAGGGTGATGGTGATGTTGAGGGTGAGGTTCAGCTTTAGGGTTTGGATTTGGTTAGGGTTAGACTTAGGATGAGAGTTAGGCTGAGGTTTAGGGTTAGGATTAGAGTGAGGGTGAGGCTTAGGGTGAGGGTGAGGGTTAGGTTTTGGGTAAGTTTTAGGGTTAGGGTGAGGTTTAGGCATAGGGTTACAGTTAGGGTGAGGGTTTTACTTAGGGTTAGGTTTACTGTTAGTGTGAGGGTGAGGGTGAGGTTTAGAGTTTGGATTAGGGTTAGGGTTAGGTTTAGGCTGAGGTTGAGGTTGAAGGTGAGGGTGAGGGTTAGGGTTAGGGTGAGGGTTAGGGTTTGTGTTAGGGCTTAGGTCAGTGTGAGGGTTAGGGTTATGGTTAGGTTTAGGATGAGGGTTAGGCTGAGGGTTAGGATTAGTGTTCATGTGAGTGTAAGGGTTAGGGTGAAGGGTAGTGTTAGGTTTAAGGTTAGGGTTAGTGTGAGGGTTAGGGTGAGTGTAAGGGTTAGGTTAAGTGTTAGGGTGAGGGTCAGGGATAGGGTTAAGTTGAAGGTAAGGGTTAGGGCGAAGTTTAGGGTGAGGCTGAGGGTTAATGTTTGCATTAGTGTTAAGGTGAGGTTGAGGGTTAGGGTGAGGGTTAGGGTTAGGGTTAGGGATAGGGTGAGGATTAGTCTTAGGGTTAGGTTTAGGTTGAGGATTAGGCTGAGGGATAGGGTTAGGGTTAGGGTTAGGTTCAGTGTTAGGTTTAGGGTTAGGGTGAGGGGTAGGGTGAGGGGTTAGGGTGAGGGTTAGCGTTAATGTGAGGGTTAGAGTTAGGGTTAGCGTTAGTGTGAGGATAAGTGTTAGGGTGTGGGTTAGGCTGAGAGTGAGGTTTAGGGTTAGAGTTAGTGTTAGGGTGAGGTTTAGGATGATGTTTAAGGTGAGGCTTCGGGTTAGTATGAGGATGAGGGTTAGAGTTAGGTTTAGGGTGAGGGTTAGAGTTAGGGTTAGGTTTAGGGTAGGGTTAGGGTGAGTGTGAGGGTTCTGGTGAGGGTGAGTGTTAGGGTGTGGTGATGGTTAAGATTAGGGTGACAGTTAAGGTGATGGTGAGGGTTATGGTGAGGGTGAAGGTAAGGATTATGGTGAGTATTCGGGTTAGGGTTAAGGTTAGAGTTATGGTGAGGGTAAGGGTTAGGATGAAGTTTAGGTTGAGGGTGAGTTTTAGGGGTAGCGTTAGAGTTAGGGTCAGGGTTAGGGTTAGGGTTAGGGTTTGGGTTAGTCTTAGGGTGAGGGTGAGGTTAGAGTTAGTGTTAGGTATAGGTTATGGGTGAGGGTAAGGTTTAGGGTTAGGGTTAGGGTGACGGTGAAGGTTAGGCTTAGGTTGAGGGTAAGCTTGAGCTTTAGGGTGAGTGTTATGTGTAGGTTTAGGGTTAGGGTGAGGGTTAGGGTGAGGATTAGTGTTAGAGTTAGTGTTAGGGTTAGGGTGAGTGTTAGGCTGAGGGTAAGGGTTAGAGTGAGGGTTAGTGTGCGGTTGAGGTTTAGGTATAGCATTAGGGTTAGAGATAGCTTTTGGGTGAAGGTTAGAGTTAGGTTTAGGGTGATTGTGAGTGTTACGGGTAGCTTTAGGGTTAGGGTTATGGTGAGGGTGAGGGTTAGGGTTAGGGTGAGGGTGAGGGTTAGGTTTAAAGTGAGGGTTAGTGTTAGGGTGACAGTAAAGTAAGGGTTAGGGTGAGGACTAGGGTTAGGGTTAGGTTTAGGGTGTGTTTAGATTTAGGGTGAGGGTGAGCATTAGATTTTGGATTAGGCTTAGGTGTAGGTTTAGGCTTAGGGTGAGGGTGAGGGTGAGGGTCATAGATAGGTTTAGAGTGAGGATTAGGATTTTGGTAAGGTTTAAGGTGAGGGTGAGGGTGAGGGTTAGGGTGAGTTTGATGGTGAGCGTGAGGGTTAGGTTTAGGGTGAGTTTTAGGGATAGGGTTAAGGTGAGGGTGATTGTGAGGGTTAGGGTGAGGGTGATGGTGAGGTTGATGTTGAGGGTGAGGGTTAAGGTTTGTGTGAGGGTTAGGTTTAGGATTAGGGTTAGGATGAGGGTTAGGCTGAGGGTTAGGGTTAGGGTGAGGGTGAGGGTAAGGGTTAGGTTGAGGGTTAGGGTTAGCATGAGGGTAAGGATTAGGTTAAAGGTGAGGGTTAGGATTAGGATTAGGGTTAGGGTTAGGAAGAGGGTTAGGGATAGCGTTAGGGTTAGGGTGAGGCTTTTGGTTAGAGTTAGGTTTAGAATTAGGGTGAGGGTGAGGGTGAGGTTTAGGGTTTGGATTAGGGTTAGGGTTTGGGTTAGGCCGAAGCTGAGGTTGAGAGTGAGGTTCAGGGTTAGGGTTACGGTTAGAGTTAGGGTGAGGTTGACGGTGAGGACTAGGATTATGATTAGGGTTAGGGTTAGGTTTCAGCTGAGGTTGAGGGTGAGCGTGAGGTTGAGTCTTAGGGTGAGGGTTAGGTTTAGGTTTAGGTTGAGGTTTAGGGTTTGGGTTAGGATAAGGTTTAGTCTGAGGTTTAGGTTTAGGGTTAGGGTCAGGGTTAGGTTTAGTGTTAGGATTAGGGTTTAGGTTTGGGTTAGGGTAAGGGTTAGGATGAGGGTTAGGATGAAGGTGAGGATTAGGGTTAGGGTTAGGGTGAGAGTGAGCATTAGGTTGGGGGTTAGGTTAGGTTTAGGATTAGGGTGATGATTAGGGTGAGTGTTAGTGTTAGTGTTAGGCTTAGGGTAAGGGTAAGGTTTAGGGTTATGGTTAGAGTTAGGGTGAGGTTGAGGGTTAGGGTTAGGTTTAGGGTGAGGGCTAGGGGGAGTGGGAGGGTAAGGGGGAGGGTTAGGGTGAGGGTGAAGGTTTCAGTTAGGATAGGGGTAGGGTTAGGTTCAGGGTGAGGGTGAAGTTTAAGGTGAGGGTTAGGGTGAGGCTGAAGCTTTCATTTAGGAAAGGATTAGGGTTAGGATAGTGTGAGGATTAGGGTGAGGGTGAGGTTTAAGGTGAGGATTATAGTTAGGGTTAGGGTGAGGTGAGGATTAGGGTTAGGGATAGGGTTAGGATGAGGGTTGGGCTGAGGTCTCGGGTTAGTGTTCGGGTGAGGGTAAAGGTTACGGTCAGGGTTAGGGTGAGGGTTAGGGTTCGGCTTAGGGTTAGCGTGAGTGTTAGTGTGAGTGTTAGTGTTAGGGTTAGTGTTAGGGTTAGGGTTAGGGATAGGGTGAGGGTTAGGGTGAGGGTTATGGTTAGGGTGAGGTTTAGGGTGAGGTTGAGGTTTAGGGTTAGCATTAGTGTTAGGGTTAGGTTTAGGGTGAGGGTTAGGTTTAGGGTTAGGGTTAGGATGAGGGTTAGCTTTAGGGTTAGGGTGAGGTGTAGGGTGATGGCTTATTGTCAGGGTTAGGTTGAATGTGAGGGTTAGGGTTAGCGTTAGTGTGAGGTTAAGGGTTAGGGTGTGGGTTAGGCTGAGAGTGAGGGTCAGTGTTAGCGTTAGTGTTAGGGTGAGGTTTAGGGTGAATGTTATGAGGTTCAGGGTTAGAGTTAGGTTTAGGGCGAGGGTTAGAGTTAGGGTGAGGTTTAGGGGAGGGTTAGGGTGAGTGTGAGGGTTCTGGTGAGGGTGAGTTTTATGGTGTGGGTTATGGTGAGGGTTAGGGTGACAGATAAGGTGATGGTGAGGGTTATGGTGAGGGTGAAGGTAAGGATTACGGTGAGTATTATGGTTAGGGTTAGGGTCAGATTTATGGTGAAGGTAAGGGTTAGGATGAGGTTTAGGGTGAGGGTGAGGTTTAGGGGTAGCGTTAGAGTTAGGGCGAGGGTTAGGGTGAGGGTTAGGGTTCGGGTTAGGCTTAGGGTGAGGGTGAGGGTTAGAATTAGGGTTAGGTATAGGGTTAGGGTGAGGGTAAGGTTTAGGGTGAGGGTTAGGGTGAGGGTGAGTTTTAGGGTTAGGTTGAGGGTTAGGGTGAGCGTTAGGTTGAGGGTTAGATGTAGGTTTAGGGTTAGGGTGAGGGTTAGGGTGAGGTTTAGTGTTAGTGTTAGGGTTAGGGTTAGGCTGAGTGTTAGGCTGAGGGTAAGGGTTCGAGTGAGGGTTAGGGTGAGGGTGAGTGTTAGGGATAGCATTAGGATTAGGGTTAGGGTTTGGGTGAGGGTTAGGGTTAGGTTTAGGGTGATTGTGAGTGTTAGGGTTAGCTTTAGGGTTAGGGTTAGGGTGAGGGTGAGGGTTAGGGTTAGGGTTAGGGTTAGGGTTAAGTGACGATGAGGTTAAGGGTTAGGGTAAGGGCTAGGGTTACGGTTAGTGTTAGGGTGACGTTTAGCTTTAGAGTGAGGGTGAGGGTGAGGGTTAGGGGTAGGGTTAGAGTTAGGGTGAGGGTTAGGGTGAGGGTTAGGCTTAGGGTGAGTGTGACGGTTAGAATTTGTGTTAGGTATAGGTTTAGGGTGAGGGTAAGTTTTAGGTTGAGGGTTAGGGTAAGGGTGAGTTTTAGGGTTAGGTTGAGGGTTAGGGTGAACGTTAGGGTGAGCGTTAGATGTAGGTTTAGTGTTAGGGTGAGGGGTAGGGTGAGGTTTAGTGTTAGTGTTAGGGTTAGGGTTAGGCTGAGTGTTAGGCTGAGGGTAAGGGTTAGAGTGAGGGTTAGGGTGAGGGTGAGTGTTAGGGATAGCATTAGGTTTAAGCTTAGGGTTTGGGTGAAGGTTAGGGTTAGGTTTAGGGTGATTGTGAGTGTTAGGGTTAGCTTTAGGGTTAGGGTTAAGGTGAGGGTGAGGGTTAGGGTTAGGGTTAGGGTTAGGGTTAAGTGACGATGAGGTTAAGGGTTAGGGTAAGGGCTAGGGTTAGGGTTAGGTTTAGGGTGACATTTAGCTTTACTGTGAGGGTGAGGGTGAGGTTTAGGTTTAGGATTAGGCTTCGGTGTAGGGTTAGGCTTAGGGTGAGGGTTAGGGTGAGGGTCATAGTTAGGTTTAGGGTGAGGGTTATGTTTATGGTTAGGTTTAGGGTAAGGGTGAGGGTGAGGGTTAGGGTGATGTTGATTGTGAGGGTGAGGGTGAGGTTGAGATTAGGTTTATGGTGAACGTTAGGTTTAGGGTTAGGGTTAGGGTGGGGGTGATTGTGAGGGTTAGGGTGAGGGTGATGGTGAAGTTGATGGTGAGGGTGAGTGTTAGGGTTTGGATGAGTGTTAGGTTTAGGGTTAGGGTGAGAGTGAGGGTGAGGGTTAGGGTTAGGGTTAGGGTGAGTGTTAGGGTTAGGGTGAGGGTTAGGTTTAGGTTGAGGGTTATGGTTAGGATATGTGTGAGGATTAGGGTTAGGGTTAGGGTTAGGGTTATGGTGAGGTTAAGGGTTAGGGTTAGGTTTATGGTGAGGGTGAAGTTTAGGGTTAGCATTAGGGTTAGAGTGATGGTTAGGATGAGGGTTAGGATTAGGGTGAGGGTGAGGTTTAGGGTTAGGTTTAGGGTGAGGCTTAGGGTTAGGGTGAGTGTCATGGATAGGTTTAGCTTTAGGGTGAGGTTCAGGGTTCGGGTTAGGGTTAGAGTTAGGGTGAGGTTGAGGGTGAGGGTTAGGTTTACGATTAGGGTTAGGGTTATTATTAATGCTGAGAGTGAGGGGGAGGGTGAGGTTGAGGGTTATGGTTAGGGTGAGGGTTAGGTTTAGGTTGAGGGTTAGGGTTAGGGTTAGGATGAGGTTTAGGCTGAGGTTTAGGGTTTGGGTTAGGGTGAGTGTTAGGTTTAGTGTGAGGGTTAGTGTTAGGATTAGGGTTTAGGTTAGGGTGAGGGTAAGGTTTAGGGTGATGGTTAGGTTGAGGGTTAGTGTTAGGGTTAGGGTTAGGGTTATGGTGAGGGTTAGGGTTAGGGTTAGAATTAGGGTGAGGTTAAGGTTGAGGGTTAGGGTTAATGTTAAGTTTAGGGTGAGGGCTGTCGGGAGGGGGAGGTTAAGGGGGAGGGTTATGGTGAGGGTGAGGGTTTCAGATAGGATAGGCATAGGATTAGGTTTAGGGTGAGGTTGAAGTTTAAGGTAAGGGTTATGGTGAGGGTTAGGGTGAGGCTGTGGCTTTCAGTTAGGAAAGGCTTAGGGTTAGGGTTAGTGTGAGGATTAGGGTGAGGGTGAGGTTTAAGGTTAGGGATAGGTTTAGGGTTAGTTTGGGGGTGAGGGTTAGGCTTAGGGATAGGGTTAGGATGAGGGTTACGCTGTGGGTTCGGTTAAGGGATCGGGTGAAGGTAAGGGTTAGTGTGAGGGTAAGGTGAGGGTAAGGGTTAGGGTTCGCCTTAGGGTTAGGGTGAGGGTTAGGGTGAGACTTAGTGTTAGGTTTAGGGTTAGGGTTAGGGTGAGGGTTAGGGTGAGGGTAAGGGTTAGGGTGGGGGTTAGGTTTCGAGTGAGGGATAGGGTTATGGTGAGGATAAGTGTTAGGTCGCGGTTTAGGGTGAGGTTGAGGGTTAATGTTAGCATTAGGTTTATGGTGAGGGAGAGGCTTAGGGTGAGGGTTAGAGTTATGATTAGGGATAGGATGAGGATTAGGGTTAGGGTTACATTGAAGTTGTGGGTGGGGCTGATGGGTAGGGTTAGGGTGAGGGTTAGGGTTAGGGTTAGGTTGAGAATTAGGGTAAGGTTTAGGGTGAGGGTTAGGGTGAGTTTGTGGTTTAGGGTAAGTGTTAGGGTGCGGGTTAGGTTGAGGTTGAGGTTTAGTGTTAGCATTAAGGTTAGAGTTAGGGTTAGGGTTAGGGTTAGTTTTAGGGTTAGGTTTAGGGTGAGGGTTAGGGCTAGTGTGAGCATTAGGGTTAGGGTTAGGGTTAGAGTTAAGGTTAGGGTGAGAGTGAGGTTTGAGGTTAGGGTTAGGATTAAGTTTAGGGTTAGGTTTAGTCTAAGGTTGAGGGTGAGGGTGAGGGTGAGGGTTAGGGTTTAGGTTAGGTTTAGGGTGAAGGCTAGGGGGAGGGTGCGGGTTAGAGTGAGGATTAGGGTGAGGGTGAGGGTTTCGGTGAGGAAAGGCTTAGGGTTAGGGTTGGGGTGAGGTTTAGGTTGAGGTTGAGGTTTAAGGTGCGGGTTAGGGTTAGGGTGAGGATTAGGGTTAGGGTTAGGGTGAGGGTTAGGTTTAGGGTTATGTTTAGAGTGAGGGTGAGAGTGAGGGTGAGGGTGAGAGTGAGGGTTAGGAAGTAGGTGAGGGTTAGGTTTAGGGTTAGGGTGAGGGTTAGATTTTGGGTGATATTTAGGGTGAGCGTGAGCGTTTGGGTTAGCGTTCGGGTTATGGTGAGGGTTAGGGTTAGGGTGAGGGTGAGAGTCAAGATTAAAGTGAAGGTTGGGGTTAAGGTAAGTGTCAGGGTAGTATTAGGGTTAGAGTTAGGGTGAAGATGAGGGTTAGGGTTAGGATTACGTTTATGTTGAGGTTTAGGTTGAGAGTGAGAGTGAGGGTTAGGGATCCGGTGAGGGTTAGGTTTAGGGTTAAGGTTAGGGTTAGGTTGAGGGTTAGGGTTAGGGTTAGGTTTAGGGTTATGGTGAGGGTAAGGTTTAGGGTGAGGGTTAGGGAAAGGGTGATGGTTAGTGTTAGGTTGAGGGTTAGGGTGAGCGTTAGGGTGAGGGTTAGGTTTAGGTTTAGGGTTAGGATGAGGGTTAGGGTGAGGTTTAGTGTTAGTGTTAGGGTGAGGGTGAGTTAGAGTGAGGGTTAGGGTGAGGGAGAGGTTTAGGGTTAGCATTACAGTTAGGTTTAGGTTGAGGGTGAGGGTTAGGCTTAGTGTTAGGTTTAGGGTGAGGGTGTGGTTTAGTGTTAGCATTAGCGTTAGGGTGTGTGTTAGGTTGAGGGTTACGGTTAGGGTTAGGGTTAGTGTGAGGGTGAGCTTAATGTTAGGGTTATGTTTAGGGTGAGGTTTATGGTTAGGGTGAGTTTTAGGTTTAGGTTGAGGGTGAGGGTTAGGTTCAGGATTAGGCTTAGGTGTAGGTTTAGGCTTAGGTTGAGGGTGAGGGTGAGGTTCAGAGTTACGTTTAGGGTTAGGGTCAGGGTTATGGTTAGGGTTAGGGGGAGGGGGAGGATGATTGTTAGGATAAGGGTGATGGTGAGTGTGAGGGTGAGGGTTAGCTTTTGGGTGTGGGTTAGTGTTAGGGTTAGGGTTTGGATGAGAGTTAGGCTGAGGGTTAGTGTTAGGGTTAGGGTGATGGTAAGGGTTAGGGTAAGTTTTAAAGTGAAGATGAGGGTTAGGGTTAGGGTTAGGGTTAGAGTTAGGGTCAGGTATTGGATTTGGATAAGTTTTAGGGTGAGGGTAACACATAGGGTTAGGGTTAGGGTGAGAGTTTTGTTTAGGGTTAGGTTTAGAGTTAGGGTGAGGTTTAGGTTTAGGGTTTGGATTACGGTTAGGGTTAGGTTATGCTGAGGGTAAGTGTGAGGGTGAGGGTGAAGATTAGTGTTAGGGTTAGAGTTAGGGTTTGTGTTAGGGCTAAGGTCAGGGTGATGTTTGGTTTAGGGTTAGGTTTAGATGAGGGTTAGGCAGAGGGTTAGGGTTAATGTTCCTGTGAGGGTAAGGGTTAGCGTGAGTCTTAGGGTTAGGTTTAGGCTTAGGTTTCGGGTGAGGGTTAGGTTGAAGGGTAGTGTTAGGGTTAGGGATAGGGTTAGCATGAGGGTTAGGGTGAGCATAAGGGTTAGAATGAGGGTTAGGGAGAGGGTGAGGGATAGGGTTAAGGTGAAGGTAAGGGTTAGGGCGAAGTTTAGGGTGAGGCTGAGGGTTAATGTTAGCATTAGTGTTAAGGTGAGGGTGAGGGTTAGGGTGAGGGTTAGGGTTAGGTTTAGGGATAGGGTGAGGATTAGTGTTAGGGTTAGGTTTAGGTTGAGGAATAGGCTGATGGGTAGGGTTAGGGTTAGGATAGGGTGAGGGTTAGGTTGATGGTTATGGTTATGGTTAGAGTTAGGGTGAGGTTGAGGGTGAGGGTAAAGATTAGGGTGAGGTTTAGGGTGAGGTTGAGGTTTAGGGTTAGCATTAGTGTTAGGGTTAGGTTTAGGGTGAGGGTTAGGTTTAGGGTTAGGGTTAGGGTGAGGGTTAGGTTTAGGGTAGGGTGAGGGTAAGGGTGAGGGGTTATGGGCAGGGTTAGGGTTAATGTGAGGGTTAGGATTAGCGTTAGTGTGAGGATAAGGGTACCGGTGTGGGTTAGGCTGAGAGTGAGGGTTCTGGTTAGCGTTAGTGTTAGGGTGAGGTTTAGGGTGAATGTTAAGGTGAGGGTAAGGGTTAGTATGAGGGTCAGGGTTAGAGTTAGGTTTAGGGTGAGGTTTAGATTTAGGGTGAGGTTTAGGGTAGGGTTACGGTGAGTTTGCGGGTTCTGGTGAGGGTGAATTTTAGGATGTGGGTGATGGTTAGTGTTAGGGTGGCGGTTAAAATGAGGGTGAGGATTATGGTGAGGGTGAAGGTAATGATTACGGTGAGTATTAGGGTTAGGGTTAAGGTTAGGTTTATGGTTAAGGTAAGGGTTAGGATGAGGTTTAGGGTGAGGGTGAAGTTTAGGGGTAGCATTAGTGTTAGGGTGAGGGTTAGGGTGAGAGTTAGGGTTCGGTTGGGCTTAGGTTGAAGGTGAGGGTTAGAATTAGGGTTAGGTATAAGGTTAGGGTGAGGGTAAGGTTTATGGTGAGGGTTAGGGTGAGGGTGAGGTTTAGGGTTAGGTTGAGGGTTAGCGTGAGCATTAGGGTGAGGGTTACATGTAGGTTTAGGGTTTGGGTGAGGGTTAGGGTGAGGTTTAGTGTTAGTGTTATGGTTAGGGTTAGGCTGAGTGTTAGGCTGAGGGTAAGGGTTAGAGTGAGGGTTAGGGTGAGGGTGAGTGTTAGAGATATCATTAGGATTAGGGTTAGGGTATGGGTGAGGGTTAGGGTTAGGTTTAGGGTGATTGTGAGTGTTAGGGTTAGCTTTAGGGTTAGGGTTAGGGTGAGGGTGAGGGTTAGGTTAGGGTTAGGCTTAGGGTTAAGTGACGATGAGGTTAATGGTTACGGTGAAGGCTAGGGTTAGGGTTAGGGTTAGGGTGACGTTTAGCTTTAGGGTGAGGGTGAGGGTGGGGGTTAAGTTTAGTATTAGGCTTAGGTGTAGGGTTAGGCTTAGGGTGAGGGTGAGGGTGAGGGTCATAGTTAGTTTTAGGGTGAGTTTTAGGGATATGGTTAGGTTTAGGTTGAGGGTGAGGGTGAGGGTTAGGTTGAGGGTGATGGTGAGGTTGATGGTGAGGGTGAGTTTGAGGATTAGGTTTAGGGTGAGGGTTAGATTTAGGGTTAGGTTTAGGGTGGGGGTGTTTGTGAGGGTTATGGTGAGGGTGATGATGAGGTTGATGGTGAGGGGGAGTGTTAGGGTTTGGGTGAGTGTTATGTTTAGGGTTAGTGTGAGAGTGAGGGTCAGGGTTAGGGTTAGGGTTAGTGTGAGGGTTAGGGTTAGGGTGAGGGTTAGGGTTAGGGTGATGTTTAGGTTTAGGGTGAGGGTTAGGGTTAGGATATGTGTGAGGATTAGGGTTAGGGTTAGGGTTATGGTGAGGTTAAGGTTTAGGGTGAGGTTTATGGTGAGGGTGAGGTTTAGGTTTAGCATTAGGGTTAGAGTGATGGTTAGGGTGAGGGTTAGCATTAGGGTGAGGGTGAGTTTTAGGGATAGGTTTAGGCTGAGTTTTAGGGTTAGGGTGATGGTTAGGGATATGTTTAGGTTTAGAGCGAGGTTCAGGGTTAAGATTAGGGTTAGAATTAGGGTGAGGTTGAGGGTGAGGGTTAGGTTTAGGATTAGGGTTAGGTTTATTATTAAGTCTGAGGGTGAGGGTGAGGGTGAGTTTCAGGGTTAGGTTTTGGGTGAGGATTAGGTTTAGGTTTAGTTTGAGGGTTAGGTTTAGGGTTAGGATGAGGTTTAGGCTGAGGTTTAGGGTTAGGGTTAGGGTGAGTGTTAGGTTACGTGTGAGGGCTAGTGTTAGGATTAGGGTTTTGGTTAGGCTGAGGGTAAGGTTTAGGGTGAGGGTTAGGGTGAGGGTGAGGTTTAGGGTTAGGGTTAGGGTGAGAGTGAACGTCAGGTTGAGGGTTAGGGTTAGGTTTAGGTTTAGGGTGATGGTTAGGTTGAGGGTTAGTTTTAGGGTTAGGGTTAGGGTAAGGGTTAGGGTTAGGGTTAGAATTAGGGTGAGGGTTACGGTTAGGGTTAAGTTTAAGGTGAAGGCTAGGAGGAGGGGGAGGGTTATGGTGAGGGTGGGGATTTCATTTAGGATAGGCGTAGGGTTAGTATTACGGTAAGGGTGAAGTTTAAGGTAAGGGTTAGGGTGAGGGTTAGGGTGAGGCTGAGGCTTTCAGTTAGGAAAGGCTTAGCGTTAGTGTTAGTGTGAGGATTAGGGTGAGGGTGAGTTTTAAGGTGAGGGTTAGGGTTAGGGTTAGTTTGGGGGTGAGGGTTAGGGTTAGGGATAAGGTTAGGATGAGGGTTAGGCTGACGGTTCGGGTTATGTTTCGGGTGAGGGTAAGGGTTAGGGTGAGGTTTAGGGTGAGGGTGAGGGTTAGGGTTAGGCTGAGGGTTAGGGTGAGGGTTAGGGTGAGGGTGAGGTTTAAGGTGAGGGCTGGGTTAGGGTTAGGATTAGGGTGAGTGTTAGGGTGAAGGTTAGGGTTATGTTTAGGTTGAGGGTAAGAGTGAGAGTGAGGTTGAGGGTGAGTGTTAGTGTGAGGGTTAGGGTTCCGGTGAGAGTTAGGTTTAGGTTTAGGGTTAGGGTTAGGTTGAGGATTAGGTTGAGGGTTAGGCTTAGGGTGAGTGTGAGGGTCAGGATTAGGGTTAGGGTTAGAGTTAGTGTGAGGCTGAGGTTTAGGGTTAGGATTAGGGTTAGGTTTAGGGTTAGGCTGTGGGTTAGGTTTAAGGTTAGTGTTATCTTGAGGTTAAGGTTTAGGGTGAGGCTTAGGCCGAGGGTGAGGCTTAGGGTTAGGTTGAGGGTAAGGGTGAGCGTTAGGGTGAGGATTAGGTTTAGGTTTAGGGTTAGGCTGAGGGTTAGGGTGAGGTTTAGTGTTAGTGTTAGGGTTAGGGTTAGAGTGAGGGTTAGGTTGAGGGTAAGGGTTAGAGTGAGGTTTAGGGTGAGGGTGAGAGGTAGGGATAGCATTATTTTTAGGGTTTGGGTTAAGTTGACGCTTAGGATTAGGGTTAGGTTTAGGGTGAGGGTGAGGTTTTGTGTTAGCATTAGCGTTAGGGTTTGGGTAAGTGTGAGGGTTAGAGTTAGGGTTAGGGTGATGGTGAGGGTGCGCGTGAGGGTTAGGTTTAGAGTTAGGGTGAGGTTGAGGTTGATTGTTAGGGCAAGGTTTATGGTGAGGGTGAGGGTGAGGGTTAGGATGAGGGTGATGGTGATGTTGAGGGTGAAGGTGAGCTTTAGTTTTTGGATATGGGTTAGGGTTAGAGTTAGGATGAGAGTTAGGATGAGGGTTAGGATTAGGGTTTGGGTGAGCGTAAGTGTTAGAATGAGGGTTTGGGTTAGGTTTTGGATTAGGGTTAGGGTTAGGGTGAGGGTTAGGCATAGGGTTAGAGTTAGGGTGAGGCTTTTGCTTAGGGTTAGGTTTAGAGTTAGGGTGAGGGTGAGGGTGAGGTTTAGGGTTTGGATTAGGGTTATGGTTAGGGTTAATCTGAGGGTGAGGGTGAGGGTGAGGGTGAGGGTTAGGGTTAAGGTGAGGGTTAGGGTTTGTGTTAGGGCTAAGATCAGGGTGAGAGTTAGGGTTAGGGTTAGGTTTAGGATGAGGGTTAGGCTGAGGGATAGGGTTAGTGTTCGTGTGAGGGTAATGGTGAGGGTGAGTGTTTGGGTGAAGTTAGGCTTAAGCTTAGGTTTCGGTTGAGGGTTAGGATGAAGGTTAGTGTTAGGATTATGGTTAGGGTTAGCGTGAGGGTTAGGGTGAGTGTAAGTGTTAGGGTGAGGGTGAGGGATATGGTTAAGGTGAAGCTAAGGGTTAGGGCGAAGTTTAGGGTGAGGCTGAGAGTTAATGTTAGCGTTAGTGTCAAGTTAAGGGTGAGGGTTATGTTGAGGGTTAGGGTTAGGTTTAGGGATAGGGTGAGGATTAGTGTTAGGGTTAGGTTTAGTTTGAAGATTAGGCTGAGGGATAGGGTTAGGGTTAGCGTTAGTGTGAGATTTAGGGTGAGGGTTATGGTTAGGGTTAGGTTTAGGGTGAGGTTGAGGGTGAGGGTAAAGGTTAGGGTGAGGTTGAGGTTTAGGGTTAGCATTAGGGTTAGTGTTAGGGTTAGGGTGAGAGTTAGGTTTAGGGTTAGGGTTAGGGTGAGGTTTAGTTTTGCGCTTATGGTGAGGGGTAGGGTGAGGGCTTAGGGTGAGGCTTAGGGTTAATGTTAGGGTTAGAGTAAGGGTTAGCCTTAGTGTGAAGAAAAGGGTTAGGTTGGGGGTTATGTTGAGAGTGGGGCTTAGGGTTAGCGTTAGGGTTAGGGTGAGGTTTAGGGTGAAGTTTAATGTGAGGGTTAGAGTTAGTATGAGGATGAGGGTTAGAGTTAGGTTTAGTTTGAGGGTTACAGTTAGGGTAAGGTTTAGGGTAGGGTTAGGGTGAGGGTGAGGGTTCAGGTGAGGGTGAGTTTTAGGGTGTGGGTGATAGGGTTATTGTGACGGTTAAGGTGATGGTGAGGGTTAGTGTGAGGGTGAGGGTAAGGATTACGGTGAGTATTAGGGTTAGGGTTAGCGTTGGGTTATGTTGATGGTAAGGATAAGGATGAGGTTTAGGTTGAGGGTGAGGTTTAGGGGTAGCGTTAGAGTTAGGGTGAGTGTTAGGGTGAGGGTGAGGGTAAGGTTTAGGGTGAGGGTTAGGGTGAGGGTGAGGGTTAGGGTTAGGTTGAGGGTTAGGGTGAGCGATAGGGTGAGGGTTAGGTGTAGGTTAATTGTTAGGTTGAAGTTTATGTTGAGGTTTAGTGTTAGTGTTAGGGTTAGGGTTAGGGTGTGTGTTAGTCTGAGGGTAAGGTTTAGAGTGAGGGTTAGGGTGAGGGTGAGGGTTAGGGATTGAATTAGGGTTAGGTTTAGAGTTTGATTGAAGGTTAGGGTTAGGTTTAGGGTGATTGTGAGTGTTAGGGTTAGCTTTAGGTTTAGGGTTAGGGTGAGGGTGAGGGTCAGGGTTAGGGTGAGGGTGAGGGTTAGGGTTAGGGTTAGGGTGAGGGTTAGGGTTAGCGTGACGATAAGGTTAAGGGTTAGGGTGAGGAGTAGGGTTAGGTTTAGGATTAGGGCGTGGTTTATGTTTAGGGTTAGGGTGAGGGTTAATTTTAGGATTAGGCTTAGGTGTAAGGTTAGGCTTAGGGTGAGGGTGCTGGTGAGGGTCATAGTTAGGTTTAGGGTGAGGGTTAGGGTTATGTTTAGGTTTAGGGTGAGAGGGAGGGTGAGGTTTAGGGTGATGGTGAGGGTGAGGGTGAGGGTGAGGGTGAGGGTTAGGTTCAGAGTGAGGGTGAGGGTTAGAGTTAAGGTTAGGGTGAGGGTGATTGTGAGGGTTAGGGTGAGGGTGATGGTGAGGTTGATGATGAGGGTGAGGGTTAGGTTTGGGGTGAGGGTTAGGTTTAGGGTTAGGGTTAGGATGATGGTTAGGCTGAGGGTTAGGGTTAGGGTTAGGGTGAGGGTAAGGTTAGGGTGAGGGTTAGGGTTAGGGTGAGGGTAAGGATTAGGTTGAGAGTGAGGGTTAGGATTTTGATTAGGGTTAGGGATACAGTTAGTTTTAGGGTGAGGGTTTTGGTTAGAATTAGGTTTCTAGTTAGGGTGAGGGTGAGGGTGAAGTTTAGGGTTTGGATTAGGGTTAGGGTTAGGCTGAGGCTGAGGTTGAGGGTGAGGGTGAGGGTTATGGTTAGGGTGAGGGTGAGAGTTAGGGTTAGTATTGGCTTTACATTTAGTGTGAGGGTTAGGGTTAGGATGAGGGTTAGGCTGAAGGTTAGGGTCTGGGTTCGATTGAGGTTAAGGGTTAGGGTGAGGTTTAGGGTGAGGAAGAGGGTGAGGGTTACGCTTAGGGTTAGGGTGAGGTTAAGGTGAAGGTAAGCTTTAGGGTGAGGGTTAGGGTGAGGGTGAGGGCAGGTTTAAGGTCAGGGTAAGGAAAGGGCGAGTATTAGGTTGAGGTTGAGAGTTATTGTTAGCATTAGGGTTACCGTAAGTGTGAGGGTTAGGGAGAGGGTTAGGGTTAGGGTTAGGGATAGGTTGAGGATTAGTGTTGTTTTTAGGTGTAGGGTGAGGGTTAGTCAGAGAGGTAGGGTTAGGGTTAGTGTTAGGGTGAGGGTTCAGTTGGGTTTTAGGGTTAGGTTTAGTGTTAGGGTTAGGGTTAATCTGACGGTGAGGGTAAGGATTAAGTTTAGGGTTAGGATTAGGTTTAGGTTTAGGGTTAGACTGAGGTTAAGGGTGAGGTTGAGGGTGAGGGTTAGGGTTAGGGTTAGATTTACGGTGCGGGCTAGGGTGAGGGTGATGGTTAGGGTCAGGGTGAGTATTTTGGTTAGAAAAGCCTTAAGTTTAGGGTTAGGGTGAGGATTAGGGTGAGGGTGATGTTTAAGGTGAGGGTTAGAGTTATGGTTAAGGTGAGGATAAGGGTAAGGGTTAGTATGAGTGTGAGGGTTAGAGTTAGGTTTACGGTGAGGGTTAGGGTTAAGTTGAGGTTTAGTGTAGGGTTAGGGTTCGGGTGAGGGTTCGGTTGAGGGTGAGTTTTAGGGAGTGGGTGATGGTTAGTGTTAGGATGTGGGTTAAGGTGAAGGTGAGGGTTAGGGTGAGGGTGAGGCTTAGGATTACGGTGAGGATTAGGGTTAGGGTTTGGGTTAGGCTTATATTGAGGGTAAGGGTTAGGATAAGGTGTAGGGTGAGGGTGAGGTTTAGGGATATAGTTAGAGTTAGGGTTAGTGTTTGGGTGAGGGTTAGGTTTCTGGTTTGGCTTAGGGTGATGGTGAGGGTAAGAGTTAAGGTTAGGGTTAGTGTTAGGGTGAGGGTAAGGTTTAGGTTGAGGGTTAGGTTGAGGGTGAGGGTTAGAGTTAGGTTGAGGGTTAAGGTGAGCGTTAGGGTAAGGTTTAGGTTTAGGTTTAGGGTTAGGGTGAGGGTTAGTGTGAGGTTTAGTGTTAGGGTTAGGGTTAGGGTAAGGGTGAGGGTTAGGGTGAGGGTAAGGGATAGAGTGAGGGTTAGGGTGACGCTGAGTGTTAGGGATAGCATTAGGGTTAGGGTTAGGTTTAGGTTTAGGGTTAGGGTTAGGATTAGGTTTAGGGTGAATGTGAGGGTTAGGATTAGGGTTAGGGTTAGGGTGAGAATGTTAGTGAGGGTTAGGGTTAGGGTTAGGGTGAGGGTTAGGGTTAGGGTGAGGGTTAGGGTTAGGGTGAGGGTTAGGGTTAGGGTGACGGTGAGGTAAGGGTTAGGGTGATGGTTTTTATTAGGATTAGGGTTAGGGTGAGTTTTAGGATTAGGGTGAGGGTGAGTGTTAGGTTTAGGAGTAGGGTTAGGTGTAGGGTTAGGCTAAGGGTGAAGGTGAGGGTGAGGGTCAGAGTTAGCATTAGGGTTAGGGTTATGGTGAGTTGAGGGTTAGGATTAGGGTTAGGGTTAGGGTGAGAGTGTAGGTGAGGTTAAGAGTTTGGGTTAGGTTTAGGGTTAGGGTGAGGGTTAGGCTGAGGGTTAGGGTTAGGGTTAGGGTGAGTGAAAGTGTTAGGTTGAGGGTTAGGATGAGGGTTAGATTTAGGCTTAGGTTTCGGGTGAGGGTTAGTGTGAGGGTTAGTGTAAGGGTTAGGATTAAGGTTAGTTTGAGAGTTAGGCTGAGGGTAACGGTTAGGGTGTGGGTTATGGTGAGGGTGAGGAATAGGGTTAAGTTGAGGGAAGGTTTAGGGCGAGGTTTAGGGTGTGGATGAGGGTTAACGTTTGCATTAGGTTTACAGTAAGGGTGAGGGTTAGGGTGAGGTTGAGGGCACGGGTTAGGGTGAGGACTAGGGTTAGGGTGATGGTTAGGGTGAGGGTTCATGTTAGGGTTAGTGTTAGGGTTAGGGTGAGGGTTAGGGTTAGGATTAGTGTTATGGTGAGTGTAAGGGTTAAGGTGAGGTTTAATTTGAGGGTGAGGGTTAGGGCTAGCATTAGGATTAGAGTGATGGTTAGGGTGAGGGTGATGGTGAGGGTGAGGGTGAGGGTGATATTTAGGTTTAGGATTATTTTTATGGTTAGTGTTAGGTTTAGGGTTAGGGTGAGGGCTAGGGTGAGGCTGAGGGCTAGGGTTAAATTTAGGATTATGGTGAGGGTTAGGGTTATCGTTATTTTTAGTGTGAGGGTTAGGTTTAGTGTGAGGGTTAGGGTTAGTGTTAGGGTTAGGGTTCAGGTTAGGTTGAGGTTGAGGTTTAATGTTAGCATTAGGATTACGGTGAGGAGTTTTAGGGTGAGGGTTAGGGTTAGGGTTATGGATAGGGTGAGGATTAGGGTTAGGTTTAGGTTCAGGGTAAGGGTTAAGGTTAGGATTAGGGATAAGATTCGGATTAGTGTTAGGGTTAGGTTTAGGATGAGGTTAGGCTGAGGTGTAGGGTTAGGGTTAGGTTTATGGTGAGGGTTAGTGTGAGATTTAGCGTTAGGGTTAGAGTTAGGGTTAGGGTGAGGGCTAATGTTAGTATTAGAGTTAGGGTAAGTTTAGGGTGAGAGTTTGGGTGATGGTGAGGGTTAGGGTCACGGTGAGCATTACGGTGAGCTTTAGGATGAGGGTTAGGGTTAGGTTTAGGGTGAGGGTGAGGGTTAGGGTGAGGTTTAGTTTTAGGGTTAGGGTTAGGGTTAGGGTTAGGGTGAGGGTAAAGATTAGAGTGAGGGTAGGCTGAGGGTGAGGTTTAGAAATAGCATTAGGGTTTGGATTAGGTTTAGGGTGAGGGTTAGGGTTGCAGTTAGGTTTAGCTTGAGGGTAAATGTGAGGGTTATGTTGAGGGTTAGGGTTAGGGTTAGGGTAAGGTTTAGGGTTAGGGTTAGGGTTAGTGTGAGGGTGAGGGTGAGGGTTAGGTTTAGTGTTAGGGTGAGGGTTAGGGTGAGAGTGAGGTTTAGAGTGACGGTGAGGGAAAGGTTTAGGGTGAAGGCTAGGGTTAGTGTTAGGGTAAAGGTTAGGTTTAGGTTTAAAGTGAGGGTGAGTGTGAGGGTTAGGTTTAGGATTAGGCTTAGATTTAGGGTTAGGCTTAGGGTGAGGGAGAGGGTGAGCGTCAGATTTAGTTTTAAGATGAGGGTTAGGGTTATGCTTATGTATAGGGTGAAGGTGATGGTCAGGTTGAGTGTGAGGGTGATGGTGAGGATGAGGGTGAGTGTGAAGATTAGGGTTAGTGTTAGGTTTAGTGTGAGGGTTAGGCTGAGTGGTAGGGTTAGGGTGAGGGTTAGGGTGAGGTTTAGGGTTAAGGTTAGAGTTAGGGTTAGTGTGAGTTTTAGGGTGATGTTAAGGTATAGGGTAAGGTTAGGGTGAGGTTGAGGTTTAGGGTTAGTATTAGAGTTAGAGTGAGGGTTAGGGTTAGGATTAGGGTGTAGGTGAGGGTGAGGGCTTGTGTTACCATTAGAGTTATGGTTAGGGTTAAGTTTAGGTTTAGGGTTAGGGTTAGGCTGAAGTTGGGGGTGAGGTTGAGGGTGAGGGTTAGGCTTAGGGTTAGGGGAAGGGTGTGGGTTTCGGTTAGGAAAGTCTTAGGGATAGGGTTAGGATAAGGATTAGGGTAAGGCTGAGGTTTAAGGTGAGGGTTAGGGTTATGTGAGGATTAAGGTTAGGGTTAGGATGAGGGTTAGGGTGAGTGTGAGGTTGAGGGTGAGGGTGTCGATGAGGGATAGGCTTAAGGTGAGGGTGAGGCTTAGAGTTTGGTTTAGGGTTATTGTTAGGGTGAGGGTAAGGTTTAGGGTGAGGGATAGGGTGAGGGTGAGGTTTAGGGTTAGGTTGAGGGTTAGGGTGAGCTTTAGGGTGAGGGTTAGGTTTAGGTTTAGATTTAGGGCCATGGTTAGTTTGAGGTATAATGTTAGTCTTAGGGTTAGGGTTAGGGTGAGGGTTAGGGTGAAGGTAAGGGTTAGAATGTGGGTTAGGGTGAGTTTGAGGGTTAGGGATAGCGTTTGGGTTAGGTTTAGGCTTAGGCTGAGGGTTAGGTTTAGGGTAAGGGTTATGGTGAGTGTGAGGGTTAGGGTTAGCGTTAGGGTTAAGTTTAGGGTTTAGAGTGAGGGTTAGTGTTAGGCTTAGGGTTAGAGTGAGGGTGAGGGTAAGGGTTAGGTTTAGGGTTAGGGTTAGGTTGAGGGTTAGGGTTAAGGTGACGGTGAGGGTAAGGGCTAGGGTGAGGGCTAGTGTTAGGGTTAGGGTTAGGGTGAGGTTTAGGTTTAGGGTTAGGGTGAGGGTGAGAGTTAGGTTTAGGATTAGGCTAAGGTTTAGAGTTAGGCTTAAGGTGAGGGTGAGGGTGAGGGTCAGAATTAGGTTTAAGGTGAGGGTTAATGTTATGTTTTGGGTTAGGATGAAGGTGACGGTGAGGGTTAGGTTGAGGTTGATGGTGAGGGTGAGGGTTAGGTTTAGGGTGAGGGTTAGGGTTATAGTTAGGGTTAGGGTGAGGGTGAGGGTTAGGTTGAGGGTGATGGTGAGGTTGAGGATGAGGCTGTGGGGTAGGGTTTGGGTGAGGGTTAGGGATAGTGTTAGAGTTAAGGTTAGGGTGAGGGTTAGTGTTAGGGTTAGGGTTAGGATGAGTGTTAGGCTGAGGGATAGGCTTAGGGATAGGGTGAGGGTAAGGGTTAGGGTGAGTGTGTGGATTAGGGTTAAGTTTAGGGTGATGTTAGGGATAGGGTGAGGGTTAGGGTGAGGTTTTTGTTTAGTGTTAGGTTTAGAGTTAGCGTGAGCGTGAGGGTTAGGGTTAGGGTTAGGGTTAGGGTTACGGTTAGGGTGAGGGTGAGGGTTAGGGTGAGGGTGATGGTGAGGTTGAGGTTGAGGTTGAGGGTTAGGGTTTGGCTGAGGGTCAGGGTTAGTGTTAGAGGTAAGGTTAGGGTGAGTGTTGGGTTAGGGTTAAGTTTAGGATGAGTGGTAGGCTGAGGGTTAGGCTTAGGGATAGGGTGAGGGTAAGGGTTAGGGTGAGTGTGTGGATTAGGGTTAAGGTTAGGGTGAGGTTAGGGTTAGGGTTATGGTTAGGGTGAGCGTTTTGTTTAGTGTTAAGTTTAGAGTTAGTGTGAGGATGAGGGTTAGGGTTTCAATTAGTGTTAGGGTTAGGGTTATACTGAGATTGAGGTTTAGGCTCAGTGTAAGGGTTAGGTTTAGGGTGAGGGTTAGGATTAGGATTAGGGTTACGTTTAGGGTGAAGGTTAGGGTTAGGGCTAGGTTTAGGATGAGGGTTATGCTGACGATTAGGGTTAGGGTTCAGGGGAGGATAAGGGTTAGGGTGAGAATTAAGGTGTGGGCGAGGGTTAGGTTTAGGCTTAGGGTTAGGGTTAGAGTGTGGGTTAGGGTGAGGATAAGGGTTAGGGTGAGGGTTAGGGTGAGGGTGAGGGGTAGGGTTAAGGTGAGGGTACGTGTTAGTGCGAAGTTTAGGGTGAGGTTGAGAGTTAGTGTTAGCATTAGGTTTATGGTGAGTGTAAGGGTTAGGGTGAGGTTAGGGTTAGGGTTAGGTATAGGGTGAAGATTAGGGTTAGGGTTAGGTTTAGGGTGAGGGTTATGCTGAGGGTTAGGGTTAGGGTGAGTGTTAGGGTGAGGATTAGGGTTAGGTTTAGTGTTAAGGTTAAGGTGAGGTTGAGGTTGAGGGTAAGGGTTAGGGTGAGGGTTAGGGTGAGTTTGAGGTTTAGGTTTAGCATTAGGGTTAGGGTTAGGGTTAGGGTTAGGGTTAGGTGGAGCGTGGGGTGAGTTTGAGGATGGGGGTTAGGGTTAGGTTCAGTTTTAGGGTGAGGGCTAGGGTGAGGGTAAGGGTTAGGTTTAGGGTTAGGGTGAGGGTGAGGATTTCGTTTAGGAAAGGCTTAGGGTTAGGATTAGGGTGAAGATTAGGGTTAGGGTGAGGTTTAAGGTGAGGGTTAGGGTTAAGGTGAGGATTAGGGTTAGGGTTAGGGTGAGTGTTAGTGTTAGGGTGATATTTAGTGTGAGGGTGAGTGTTTGAGTGAGGGTGAGGGTGATGGTGAGGAAGAGGGTGTAGATAAGGGTTAGGGTTAGGGTGAGGTTTAGGGTGACAGGGAGGGTTAGGTTGAACTTGAGGGTTAGGGTTAGGGTTAGGGTGAGGATTAGGTTATAGAGTAGGGTGAGGCGTAGGGTGAGGGGTAAGGTTAGGGTTAGGGTGAGGGTTAGGGTTAATGTGAGTGTTAGGGTTAGGATTAGGGATAGTATGAGGATAAGGATTAGGGTTAGGGTTAGGGTGATAGTGAGGGTTAGGGTTAGCTTTAGAGTTAGAGTGAGAGTTAGGGTGAGGGTTAAGGTGAGGTTTAGGGTTAATATGAGGGTGAGGGTTAGAATTAGGTTTAGGGTGAGGGTTAGTGTTAGGGTGAGGTTTAGGGAAAGGTAAGGGTGGTGGTGAGGGTTCGGGTGAAGATGAGTTTTAGGTTGTGAGTGACAGGGTTAGGGTGAGGGTTAAGGTGACGTTGAGGGTTAGGGTGAGGGAGAGGGTTAGGGTTAGTGTTAGGTTTAGAGTTAGGGTGGGGGTGAGGGTTAGTGTTAGGGTGATATTTAGTGTGAGGGTGAGTGTTTGAGTGAGGGTGAGGGTGATGGTGAGGAAGAGGGTGTAGATAAGGGTTAGGGTTAGGGTGAGGTTTAGGGTGACAGGGAGGGTTAGGTTGAACTTGAGGGTTAGGGTTAGGGTTAGGGTGAGGATTAGGTTATAGAGTAGGGTGAGGTGTAGGGTGAGGGGTAAGGTTAGGGTTAGGGTGAGGGTTAGGGTTAATGTGAGTGTTAGGGTTAGGATTAGGGATAGTATGAGGATAAGGATTAGGGTTAGGGTTAGGGTGATAGTGAGGGTTAGGGTTAGCTTTAGAGTTAGAGTGAGAGTTAGGGTGAGGGTTAAGGTGAGGTTTAGGGTTAATATGAGGGTGAGGGTTAGAATTAGGTTTAGGGTGAGAGTTAGTGTTAGGGTGAGGTTTAGGGAAAGGTAAGGGTGGTGGTGAGGGTTCGGGTGAAGATGAGTTTTAGGTTGTGAGTGACAGGGTTAGGGTGAGGGTTAAGGTGACGTTGAGGGTTAGGGTGAGGGAGAGGGTTAGGGTTAGTGTTAGGTTTAGAGTTAGGGTGGGGGTGAGGGTTAGGGTTTGAATTAGGGTCTGGGTTAGGGTTATACTGAGGGTTATACTGATTGAGGTTTAGGCTGAGTGTGAGGGTTAGGGTTAGGGTGAGGGTTAGGATTCGGGTTAGGATTAACGTTAGGGTTAGCGTTAGGTTTAGGATGAGGGTTAGGCTGACAGTTAGGGTTAGGGTTTGGGGGAGGATAAGGGTTAGGGTGACGATTAAGGTGTGGGTGAGGGTTAGGGTTAAGCTTAGGGTTAGGGTGAGTGTTAGGGGGAGGGTTAGTGTTAGGTTTAGGGTTAGGGTTAGGGTGAGGGTTAGGGTGAGTCTAATTGTTAGGGTGAGGGTTAGGTGAGGTTGAGGGATAGGGTTAAGGTGAGGGTACGTGTTAGGGCGAGGTTTAGGGTGAGGTTGAAGTTTAGTGTTAGCATTAGGTTTATGATGAGTGTGATGGTTAGGGTGAGGTTAGGGTTAGGGTTATGTATAGGGTGAAAATTAGGGTTAGGGTTAGCTTTAGGGTGAGGGTTAGTCTGAGGGTTAGGGTTAGGGTTAGGTTTATTGTGAGTGTTTTGGTGAGGGTTAGGGTTAGGGTAATGTTAACGTTAGGGTGAGGTTGAGGGTGAGGTAAGGTTTAGGGTGAGGGTCAGGGTGGGGTTGACGTTTAGGTTTAGCATTAGGGATAGGTTAAGGGTTAGGCTGAGGTTTAGTGTTAGGGTTAGGTGGAGGGTGGGGTGAGTTTGAGGATGGGGGTTAGGGTTAGGTTCAGTTTTAGGGTGAGGGCTAGGGTGAGGGTGAGGGTTAGGGTTAGGCTTAGGGTGAGGGTGAGGGTTTCGGTTAGGGAAGGCTTAAGTTTAGTTTTAGGGTGAGGTTTAAGGTGAGAGTTAGGGTTAAGGTGAGGATTAGGGTTAGGGTTAGCGTGAGGGTTAGTGTTAGGGTGATGTTTAGGGTGAGGGTGGGAGTTAGGGTGAGGGTGAAGGTGAGGGTGAGGGTGTAGGTAAGGTTTAGGGTTAGGGTGACAGTGAGGGTTAGGGTGAAGTTGAGGGCTAGGGTTAGGGTTAGGGTATGGGTAGGATGAGGTGTAGGGTGAGGGGTAGGTTTAGGGTAAGGGGGAGGGTTAAGGGTTAATGTGAGTGTTAGGATTAGGATTAGGGATAGTGTGAGGATAAGAATTAGGGTTAGGGTTAGTGTGAGAGTGAGGGTTAGGGTTAGCTTTAGAGTTAGAGTGAGAGTTAGATTGAGGGTTAAGGTGAGGTTTAGGGTTAGTATGAGGGTGAGGGTTAGAGTTAGGTTTAGGGTGAGGGTTAGGGTTAGGGTGAGGTTTAGGGAAAGATAAGTGTGGGGGTGAGGGTTCGTGTGAAACTGAGTTTTAGGGTGTGGGTGACAGTTAGTGTTTGGGTGAGGGTTAAGGTGACGGTGAGGGTTAGGGTGAGGGTGAAAGTTAGGGTTGCGGCGAGGATTAGGTTTAGAGTTAGGGTTAGGGTTATGATGTGGGTAAGGTTTAGGATGGGGTTTAGGGTCAGGGTGTGCTTTAGGGATAGCGTTAGAATTAGGGTGAGGTTTAGGGTGAGGCTTAGGGTTCAGGTTAGGCTTAGGGTGATGGTGAGGGTGAGGGTGAGGTTTAAGTTTAGGGTGAGGGTTATGTTTAGGGTTAGGGTTAGAGTTAGGTTGAGGGTTATGGTTAGGGTTAGGGAGACGGTTTGGCTGAGGCTTAGGGTTAAGTTTAGGATTACAGTGAGGGAAAGGTGAGGGTTAGGGTTAGTGTTAGGTTTAGAGTTAGGGTGAGGGGGAGGGATAGGGTTTGAATTAGGGTTAGGGTTAGGGTTATACTGAGATTGAGGTTTAGGCTGAGTGTGAGGGTTAGGGTTAGGGTGAGGGTTAGGATTAGGGTTAGGGTTAAGGTTAGGGTGAGGGTTAGGGTTAGCGTTAGGTTTAAGATGAGGTTTAGGCTGACAGTTAGGGTTAGGGTTCAGGGGAGGATAAGTTTTTGGGTGAGGATTAAGTTGTGGGTGAGGATTAGGGTTAAGCTTAAGTGTTAGGGTGAGGGTTAGGGTGAGGGTTAGTGTTAGGTTTAGGGTTAGGGTTAGGGTGAAGGTTAGGGTGAGGATAAGGGTTAGGGTGAGGGTTAGGTTGAGGGTGAGGGATAGGGTTAAGGTGAGGGTACGTGTTAGGGCGAGGTTTAGGGTGAGGTTGAAGTTTAGTGTTAGCAGTAGGTTTATGATGAGTGTGAGGCTTAGGGTGAGGTTAGGGTTAGGGTTATGTATAGGGTGAAAATTAGGGTTAGGGTTAGCTTTAGGTTGAGGGTTAGGCTGAGGGTTAGGGTTACAGTTAGGTTTATTGTGAGTGTTAGGGTGAGGGTTAGGGTTAGGGTTAGTGTTAAGGTTAGGGTGAGGTTGATGGTTAGGGTAAGGTTTAGGGTGAGTGTTAGGGTGAGGTTGAGGTTTAGGGTTAGCATTAGGGTTAGGTGAAGGGTTAGGGTGAGGTTTAGGGTTAGGGTTGAGGGTGGGGTTTGGTTGAGGGTGAGTGTTAGGGTTAGGGTCAGTTTCAGGGTGAGGACTAGGATGAGGGTGAGGTTTAAGGTTAGGGTTAGGGTGAGGGTGAGGTTTAAAGTGAGGGTTAGGTTTAAGGTGAGGATTAGGGTTAGGGTTAGAGTGAGGGTTAATGTTAGGGTGATGTTTAGGGTGAGGGTGAGATTTAGGGTGAAGGTGAGGGTGAGGGTGAGGGTGAGGGTGTAGATAAGGGTTAGGGATAGGGTGAGGGTTAGGGTGACAGTGGGGGTTAGGGTAAAATTTGAGGGTTAGGGTTAGGGTTAGGGTATGGGCTAGATTGAGGGGTAGGGTGAGGGGTAGGGTTAGGGTAAGGGGGAGGGTTAGGGTTAATGTGAGTGTTAGGGTTAGGATTAGGGATAGTGTGAGGATAAGGATTAGGGTTAGGGTTAGGGTTAGCGTGAGAGTGAAGGTTAGGGTTAGCTTTAGAGTTAGGGTGAGAGTTAGGGTGAGGGTTAAGGTGAGGTTTAGGATTAGTATGAGGGTGAAGGTTAGAATTAGGTTTAGGGTGAGCGTTAGGGTTAGGGTGAGGTTTAGGGAAAGGTAAGGGTGGGGGTGAGGGTTGGGGTGAAGGTGAGTTTTAGGGTGTGGGTGACAGTTAGGATTTGTGTGAGGGGTAATGTGACGGTGAGTGTTAGGGTTAGGGTGAAAGTTAGGGTTGCGGTGAGGAATAGGTTTAGAGTTAGGGTTAGGGTTATGATGAGGGTAAGGTTTAGGATGGGGTTTAGGGTCAGTGTGAGGTTTAGGGATAGCGTTAGAATTAGGGTGAGATTTAGGGTTAGGGTTATGGTTCAGGTTTGGCTTAGGGTGATGGTGAGGTTTAGAGTTAGGGTTAGGATTAGGGTAAGGGTTAGGCTGAGGGTGAGGGTGAGGGTGAGGGTGAGGTTTAGGGTTAGGGTGAGGGTTATGTTTAGGGTTAGGGTTAGAGTTAGTTTGAGGGTTATTGTTAGGGTTAGGGAGACGCTTTCGCTGAGGCTTAGGGGTAAGTTTAGAATTAGGGTGAGGGAAAGGTTTAGTGTTAGGGTGTGGGTTAGGGTTAGGTTTAGGTTTAGGGTTAGGGTTAGGTTGAGGTTTACTTTTAGGGTTAGGGTTAGGTTGAGGGTAAGAGTTGGAGTGAGGGTTAGGGTGAGGGTGAGGGTTAGGGCTAGGGTTAGGGTTAGGGTTAGGTTTAGGGTGAGTGTTAGGGTTAGGATTAGGGTTAGGGTGAGTGTGAGGGTTAGGGTTAGTATGAGGGTTATGGTTACGGTGAGATTTAGAGTGACAGTGAAGGTAAGTGTTAGGGTGAGGGCTAGTGTTAGTTTTAGGTTTAGAGTGAGGTTTAGGTTTAGGATTAGGTTTAGGGTTAGGGTGAGGGTAAGGATTAGAGTGAGTGTTAAGGTTTGGGTGAGGTTTTGGGATAGCATTAGGGTTAGGGTTAGGCTTAGGGTGAGGGTAGGGTTACGGTTAGGTTTGGGGTGAGGGTGAGGTTTATGTTTAGGGTTAGAGTTAGGGTTAGGGTTAGGGTTAGGGTGAGGGTTAGGATTAGCGTTAGTCTTAGGGTGAGGGTTAGGCTTAGGCTTAGGTTTAGGGTGAGGGTTAGAGTTAGGGTTAGTGTGCGTGTTAGGGTTAGGTTTAGGGTGAGGGTTAGGGTTAGGGTTAAGGTTAGGGTGTGGGTGAGGGTTATGGTTAGTGTTAGGGTGAGGGTTAGGGTTAGGGTGATGTTTAAGTTGAGGGTGAAGGTTAGGGTGAGTGTTAGGGTGTGGGTGAGGTTTAGGTTTAGAGTGAGGGTTAGGGTTATGGTGAGGGTTAGGGTGAGTTTGAGATTTAGGGTTAGAATTAGGGTTAGTGTGAGGATTAGGGTTAGGTTTAGGTTTAGTGTGAGTGTAAGATTTAGGGAGAGAGTTAGGTTAAGGGTGAGGGTTAGGATTAGCGTTAATGTTAGGGTGATGGTTAGGGTTAGGTTTAGGGTTAGCATTAGAGTAAGGGTTAGTGTTAGGGTTAGGGTGTGTGTTAGGGTTAGGGTGAGGGTTAGGGTTAGGGTAAGGTTGAGGGTGAGGGTGAGGGTGAGGGCGAGGTTTAGGATAAGTTTAGGTTTCGGAGAGGTTGAGGGTTAGGTTTAGGATTAGGGTTATGGTTAGGGTTAGGCTAAGGATGAGGGTGAAGGTGAGAGTGAGGGTTAGGGTTAGTGTGAAGTTTAGTGTTAGGGTTAGGATTAGGGTCAGGGTGAGTGTGAGGGTTAGGGTGAGTGTTAGGTTTCGAGTTCGGGTGAGGGTTAGGGTGTGGGTGAGGTTAGGGTTAGGTTTAGGGTGAGGGTTAGGGTGAAGGTGAGTGTTAGGGTAAGGGTGAGGGTTAGGGTTAGATTTAGGGTGAGGGTTAGTGTTAAGGTTAGGATTAGGGTAAGGTTAAGGTGTGGGTTATGGTTATGGTTAGGTTTGGGTTAGTGTGAGGAATAGGGTTATGGTGAGGGTTAGGTTTAGGGTTAAGGTTAGGGTGAAGGTGAAGGTGAGGTTTAGGTTTAGGTTTAGCTTGAGGGTAAAGGCTAGGGTGAGGTTTAAGGTGAGGGTGAAGGTGAGGGTAAGGGTTAGGATGAGGGTTAGGGTGAGGGTGAGGGTTAGACTTTGCATTAGGGTTAGGGTTAGGGTGAGGGTTAGGTTTAGGGTTAGTGTTTGGGTGAGGGTGAGGTTGACATTTAGGGTTTGGTTAAGGGTTTGGTTTAGGGTTAGGTTTTGGATTAGGGTTAGGTTGAGGGCTAAGGTGAGGGTGAGGTTGAGGGTTAGGGTTAAAGTGCAGGTTAGGTTTAGGGTGCGTTTTATGGTGAGGGTTAGGGTTAGGGTTAGGGTGAGGGTTGTGTTTAGTGTGAGGGTTAGGGTTAGGGTTAGAGTTAGGTTTAGGGTAATTGCAAGGGTTAGGCTGATTGTTAGACTGAGAGAGAGGGATAAGGTCAGGGTAAGTGTTACGGTGAGGGTTAGGGTGAGTTTCAGAGTTAGGGTTAGGGTGAGAGTGAGGGTAATGGTGAGGGTCAGGGTGAGGGTTATGGTTAGGGTGATGTTTAGGGTAAGGGTGAGGGTTAGAGTGACAGTGAGTGTTCCGGTGAGGGTGAGGATTAGGTTGTCCGTGAGGGTTAGATTTAGAGTGAGGTTTACGATGAAGGTGAGTGTTAGGGTTAGGGTGAGGATTAGGGTTAGGTTTAGGTTTAGGGTGTGGTTTAGGATTATGGTTAGGTTAAGGGTGAGGTTTAGGATGAGGGGTATCGTCCAGGTTAGTGTTAGTGTGAGGGTTAGGGTTAGGGTTAGGTTTAGGATAAATGTTAGGTGAGGGTTAGGGTTAGCCTTAGGGTTAGGGTGAGGTTAAGGTATAGGGTTAGGGTGAGGTTTAGGGTTAGGGTGTGGGTTAGGGTTAGGGTTAGGGTAAGGGTGAGGATGACGGTGAGGTTTTGGTTTAGGTTTAGGGTGAGGGTGAGGGTGAGGGTTAGCTTTAGGATTAGGGTTCGGGTTAGGGTTAGGATTAGGGTGAGGGTGAGGGTTCGGGTTCGGGTTAAGTTTAGGTTGAGGGTGAGGATGAGGTTTAGGGTAAGGTTTAGGGTTAGAGTTAGGCTGAGGGTGTGGGTGATCGTTAAGGTTTTATGCGGGTTAGGTTTAGGATTATGCTGAGGGTGAGTGTGAGGTTGACATTGATGTATAGGGTTCGGATGAGGGTTAGTTTTAGGGTTAGGGTGAGCGTTATGTTTCAGTTTAGGGTTAGGATGAGGGTTAGGCTGAGGAGTAGGGTTAAGTTTATGGCGAAGGTTTGAGTTAGTGTGAGGGTTAGGGTTATGGTTAGGCTTAAGGTTAGGGTGAGGATAACGGTTAGGGTGAGTGTTAGTGTGAGCATGTGGTTTAGGGTTAGGGTTAGGGTTAGTGTCAAGTTTAGGCTGAGTGATAGGGTTAGGGTGAGGGTGAGGTTTATGGTTAGGGTTAGGGTTCGAGTTCGTTTTAGGATTAGGGTTAGGTTTATGGTTAGGCTGAGGGTGAAGGTACAGGTGAGATTGAGGCTTAGTGTTAGGGTTAAATTTGGGGTTAGTATGAGGGTTAGGGTTAGGGTTAGGGTTAAGATGAGGTTAAGGGTTAGGGTGACAGTTGGCATGAGGGTGAATGTTAGGTTTAGGGTGATGGTTAGGGTTAGGGTGTGGGTTAGGTTTAGTGTTAGTGTTAGGGTGATGGCGGGGTTGAAGGTTAGGGTTAGGGTGAGGGTGAGTGTTAGGGTTAGAGTGAGGGTTAGGGTTGGCGTTAGGGAGAGAGTTAGGTTCAGTGTGAGGGTTAGGGTTTGGGTTAGAGTTAGAGTTAGTGTGAGGATAAGGGTTAGAGTGAGGATTAGGGTAAGGGTGAGGGTTAGGGTTAATGTGAAGGTTAGGGTCAGTGTTAGGTTTAAGTTTAGGGTTAGAGTGACGGTGAGTGTTAGAGTAAGTGTTAGGGTGAGGGTTAATGTTATGGTTATGGTGAGGGTTAGGGTTAGGGTTCGGGTTATGGTTAGCCTGAGGGTAAGGGTGAGGGTTAGCTTTAGATTTAAGGTTTGGGTGAGGGTGAGGGTGATGGTTAGGTTTTAGGATTAGGGTTAGTGTTAGGGTTAGGCTTCGGGTGTCTGTGAGGTTAAGGTTTAGGTTAGGGTTAGGGTGAGGGTTAGGTTTAGCCTTATGGTGAGGGTGAGGGTGAGGTTTAGGGATAGGTTTAGGGTTATAGTTAGGGTAGGGTGTTGGTGAGGGTTAGGTGCAGGATTAGGGTTAGTGTTAGGGTTAGGTTGAGGGTGAGGGTTAGGATAAGGTTTAGGGTGAGGGTTAGGGTTAGGGTTAGGGTTGGGGTGAGGGTTAGGGTTAGGATTACGGTTCGGATGAGGTTTAGGGTTAGAGTGAGTGTTAGGGTGAGGATTCGGGTTCGGATGATGGTGCGATTTAGTGTGTGGGTGAACGTTAGGGTTAGGTTAAGGTTTAGGGTGACTATGAGGGTTACGGTGAGGGTGTGGGTTAGGGTTAGCAATAGTGTGAGGGTTAGGTTTAGGGTTCGGATTAGGGTCAGGGTTAAGGTGAGGGTTAGGGTTAGCGTTAGGGTTAGGGTTGGTTGAGGTTTAGGGTGAGGTTGAGGGTTAGGGTTAGCTTTAGTTTTAGGGTGAGGGTTAGCTTGAGTGTTAATGTTAGGGTTATTTTAGGATTAGGGTGAGGGTTAGAGTGAGGGTTAAGATTAGAGTTAAGGTTAGGTTTAGTGTGAGGATTAGGGTTAGGGTTAGGGGGAGGTAAGGTTTAGGGTGAGATTTATAGTGAGGGTTAGGGTTAGCGTTAGGGTTACGGTGAGGGTTAGGGTGAGGGTGAGGGTTAGGGTTAGGGTGAGGTTTAGGGCTATTGTGAGGGTGAGATTTAGTGTTAGGGTGAGGGTTAGGGATAGGGTTAGGGTTAAATTTAGGGTGAGGGTGAGGGTGAGGGTTAGGGTTAGATTTAGGGTTAGAGTTAGCCTGAGGGGGTGGGTGATAGTTAGGGTTAGGATGATGGTTAGGTTTAGGGTTAGGCTGAGGGTGAGGGTTAGGTTGAGGGTGAGGGTTAGGGTCCGGGTTCGGGTTAGGCTTACGGTTAGGGTGAGGGTGACGTTCAGGTTTATGTTTAGGGTTAGGATGATGGTTAGGCCGTGGAGTATGGTTAGATTTAGGCTGATGGTTAACGTTAGTGTGAGTGTTAGGGTTAGGGTTAGGGTTAGGGTGAGGGTAATGGTTAGTTTGAGTGTTAGGGTGAGGGTGTGGTTTAGGGTTAGGGTTATGGGTAGTGTGAAAGTTAGGGTCAGGTTGTGGGTTATGGTTAGGGTGAGGGTGATGGTGTTGGTTAAGGTTAGGGTGGTATTTAGGGTAAGCGTTAGGGTTAGAGTGACGGTGAGGTTTCGGCTCAGGGTGAGGGTTAGGTTGTGTGTGAGTGTTAGATTTAGGGTGAGGGTTAGGGTGAGGATGAGTGTTAGGGTGAGGGTGAGTGTTAAGGTGAGGGTGAGGTTTAGGGTGAGTTTGAGGGTGAGGGTGATGGTAAGGTTTAGTGTGTGGTTGAGGGTTAGGTTTAGATTGAGGGTCAGGGTGACAGTGAGGGTTAGGGTGAGGGTGTGGTTTAGGGTTAGGGTTAGCGTTAGTGTGAGGGTAAGGGTTAGGGTTCGAATTTGGGTGAGGATAAAGTTGGGTGTTAGGGTTAGGTTTAGGGTTAGGGTTAGTATGAGGATTAGGGTTAGGTTTAGGGTTAGGGTTAGGGTGAGGTTTAGGGTGAGGGTGAGGGTTAGGATTAGCTTTAGGATTAGGGTGAGGGTTAGTGTGATGGTTAGGGTTAGGGTTAGGGTTAGGATGAGGTTTAGGGTTAGGGTGAGGATTAGGCTTAGGGTGAGGGTGAGGGTGAGGATTAGTTTTAGCGTGAGGGTTAGGGTCACATTTAGGGTGAGGGTTAGTGTTAGGGTGATGTTTATGGTTCGGGTTCCAGTTCGGGTGAGGGTGAGGGTTAGGGTGTGGGTGACAGTTATTGTGAGGGTGAGGTTTAGGGTGATGGTGAGGGTGAGGATTAGTGTTAGTGTTAGGGTGAGGGTGAGGGTTAGTGTTAGGGGTAGGTTTAGGGTTATGGTGAGGGTTAGGTATACTCTGAGGTTTAGGGTTAGGGTTAGTGTTAGGATGAGTGTGGGGATAAGTGTTAGGGTGTGGGTTATGATTGGGGTGAGGGCTAGGTTTAGCGTAAATTTTAAGGTGAAGGTTAGGTTGAGGGTTAGGGTTAGGGTAAGTGTTAGGGTGAGGGTGAGGGTTAGGGTTAGGTTTAGGGTGAGGGTTAAGTTTAGGGTGGAGATGTGGGTTAGATTTAGGGCTAGGGTGAGGTAAGGTTGAGGATTAGGTGAAGGGTTAGGGTTAGGGTTAGGTTGAGGGTGAGTGTGAGGGTTAGGTTTAGGATTAGTTTTAGAGTTAGCGTTAGAGTGAGGGTGAGGTTAAGGGTTAGGGTTAGGGTGAGGGTTAGGTTTAGGGTTAGGGTTAGGGTGTGGGTATGTGTGAGGATTAGGTTTACGGTTAGGTTTAGGGTCAGGGTGAGGTTTAGGATGAGGGTGAGTGTTCAGTTGAGGGTGAGGGTTAGGTTGTGGGTGAGGGTTAGGTTTAGGTTCAGGGTTAGAGTGAAGGTGAGGGTTAGGGTGAGGATGATGTTTGTGGTTAAGTTTAGCTTTAGGGTGAGTGTTAGGATTCGGTTTAGTATTAGGGTGAGGGTGAGGGTGAGGGTGAGGTTAAAGGTTAGGGTTACGGTTAGGGTTGGTGTGAGGATTAGGGTTAGGGTTAAGGTTAGGGTATGGCTAAGGTTTAGGGTGCGGTTTAGGATGAGGGTTAGGTTTAGCGTTAGGGTTACCGTGAGGGTGAGGGTAAGGGTTAGGGATATGGTGAGGGTGAGGTTTAGGGCTATGTTTAGGTTGAGAGTTAGGGTTAGGGTGAGGGTTAGGGATAGGGTTAGGGTTAAGTTTAGTGTGAGGGTTAGGGTGAGAGTTAGGGTTAGGTTTAGGTTTAAAGTTAGCCTGAGGGTGTGGGTGATGGTTGGGGTTAGGATGAGGGTTAGGGTTAGCATTAGGCTGAGGTTGAGGGTGAGGGTTAGGTTTCAGATGAGGGTTAGGGTTAGGGTGAGGGTTAGTGTTAGCTTTAGGGTTTGGGTTAGGGTTAGGTTTAGGGTAAGGGATAGGGTGAGGATTAGTGTTAGGGTTAGGGTTAGGGTGAGGGTTAGGCTGAGGGGTAGGGTTAGGGTTAGGGTGAGCGTAATGTTTAGGGTGCGTGTTAGGGTGAGGGTGTTTTTTAGGGTTAGGGTTAGTGTGAAGGTTAGGGTGAGTGTTAGAGTTAGGGTGAGGGTGAGGGTTATGTTTAGGGTTAGTGTTCGGGTTAAGGTTAGGATTAGGGTTAGTGTTAGGATTACTGTGAGGTTTAGGGTTAGAGTTAGGATGAGGGTAAGTGTTAGCGTGAGAGTTTGTGCGAGGTTGAGGTTTAGGTTAAGGGTGATGGTTCGGGTTAGGGTGAGGGTTAGGTTTAGTTTTAGTATTAGGGTGAGGGTGAGGTTGAGGGTTAGGGTTAGGGTTAGGTTTAGGATGAGGGTGAGGGTGAGGGTTATTGTTAGGATTAGGGTTAGTATTAGGGTTAGCCTGAGAGTGAGGATGAGTCTGAGGGTTAGGGTTAGGATAAGGGTGAGTACTAGGGTGAGGGTGAATTTTAGGGTGACGGTGAGTGTTAGGGTGAGGGTGAGGTTTTCGTTTTGTTAAGGGTTATCTTTAGGGTTGTGGTGTGGATTAGGTTGAGGCTGAGGGTTAAGGTGAGGTTTGGGGTTAGGGTGAGGGTTAGGGTTAGGGTTAGGGTGAGGGTTAGGGTTATGGTTATGGTGAGAGTTAGGCTTAGTGTGAGGGTTAGGGTTTGGGTTAGAGTTAAAGTTAGTGTGAGGATAAGGGTTAGGGTGAGGTTTAGGGTTAAGGTGAAGGTTAGGGTGAGTGTTAGGGTTAAGTTTATGGTTAGGTTGAGGGTGAGTGTTAGGGTTACGGTTAAGGTGAGTGTTAGGGTTAGGGTGAGGGTAAGGGTTAGGGTTTGGGTTATGGTTAGTGTGAGGTTAAGGGTGAGGGTTAAGGTTAGGGTTAGGTTTAGGGTTAGGGTGAGGGTGAGGGTGATGGTTAGGTTTTAGGATTAGTGTAAGGGTTATGGTTAGGCTTCAGGTGAGTGTGAAGGTGAGGTTTAGGTTAGAATTAGGGTGAGGGTTAAGGTTTGGCTTAGGGTGAAGGTGAGGGTGAGGGTGAGGGTGAGGTTTAGGGATAGGTTTAGGGTTATAGATAGGGTGAGGGTGTTGGTGAGGCTTAGGTGCAGGATTAGGGTTAGTGTTAGGTTTAGGCTGAGGATGAGGGTTAGTATAAGATTTAGGGTGAGGGTTTGGGTTAGGGTTAGGTTTGGGGTGAGGGTTAGGGTTAGGATTACTGCTAGGATTAGGGTTAGGTTTAGGGTTAGAGTGTGGGTTAGGGTGAGGATTCGGGTTCGGATGATGGTGAGGTTTAGTGTGTGGGTGAAGGTTAGGTTTAGGTTGAGGTTTAGGGTGACGGTCAGGGTTACAATGAGGTTGTGTGTTAGGATTAGCGATAGTGTGAGGGTTTGGTTTAGGGTTCAGATTAGGGTGAAGGTTAACGTGAGGGCTAGGTTTAGGTTGAGGGTTATGGTGAGGGTGAGGGTGAGGGTTAGGGTTAGGGTGCGGGTTAGGGATAGGGTTATGGTTAGGGTTAGGGTGAGCGTAATGGTTAGGGTGAGTCTTAGGGAGAGGGTTTGGTTTAGGGTCAGGGTTAGGGTTAGTGTGAGGGCTAGGGTTAGGTTTAGGGTTAGGGTGATGTTTAGGGTGAGTGTGAGGTTTCAGGTCAGGGTGAGGGTTAGGGTGTGTGTGAGGATTAGGGTTGGGTGAGGGTTAGGGTTAGGGTTAGGTTGAGGTTTAGGGTTAGGATGAGGGTTAGGCTGAGGAGTAGGGTTAGGTTTAAGGTGAGGGTTAGAGTAGTGTGAGGGTTAGGTTTAGGGTTAGGTTTAGCGATAGGGTGAGCGTAATGATTAGGGTGAATGTTAGGTTGAGGGTGTGGTTTAGGGTCAGGGTTAGGGTTAGTGTGAGGGCTATGGTTAGGGTTAGGGTTAGGGTGATGTTTAGGGTGAGCGTGATTGTTAGGGTGAGGGTGAGGTTTCAGGTAAGGGTGAGGGTTAGTGTTTGTGTGAGGGTTAGTTTTAGGGTGAGGGTTAGGATGACGGTGGAGTTTAGGGTGAGGGTGAGGGTTAGGGTTAGGGTTCGGGTTAGTGTGAAGGGTAGGGTGAGGGGTAGGGTTAGGGTTAGGGTGAGTGTTAGATTTAGTGTGAGGGTATGGGTGAGGTTTAGGAATTGGCGATGTTGAGGATAAGGGTTAGGGTGAGGTTAGGATTTGGTTTAACGTTAGGGTCATGGTGAAGATAAGGTTTAGTGTGAGGGTTAGCGTGCGGGTGAGGGTTAGGGTTACCCTTAGGTTTATGGTGAGGCTTAGGGTCAGGGTTACGGTTAGGGTTAGGGTTATTGTTAGGTTGAAGTGGAGGGTTAGGATTAGGGTGAGGTTTAGGTTTAGGGTTAGGGATAGGGTGAGGGTTAGGGTTAGGCTTAGGGTGAGGGTTAGCGTTAGGTTGATGTTTAGGGTGTGGGTCATGTTAAGTGTGAGGGTTCGGGTTCTGGTGAGGGTGTGGGTTAAGGTGTGAGTGCTGCTTAGGTTTAGGTTGAGTGTTAGGGTGTGAATGAGGCTTAGGGTTATGGTGAGGGTTAGGGCTAGGGTGAGGTTGAGGGTGAGGGTTATTGTGAGGGTTAGGGCGAGGGATAAGTGCAGGGTTAGGGTGAGGGTTAGTGTTAGTGTGTGGGTTAGGATTAGGGTTAAGGTTAGGTTTAGGGTGAGGATAACGATTATAGTGAGGGTCAGGGTGAGGGCTAGGGTGAGGGTGAGGGTGAGGGCTGGGGTGAGGTTTAGGATTAGGGTTAGCGTTAATGTTAGAGTTAAGGTTAGGGTGAGGGTGAGGGGAAGTGTTATGCTGAGGGTTAGCGTTAGGTTTAGGGTTACCTTTAGTGTTAATGTGAGGGTGAGGGTTAGGGTGAGGGTGAGTTTTAGGGTTAGGGTGAGGGTTAGGGAGAGTGTGAGTGTTAGGGTAAGGTTGAGTGTTAGGTTTAGGATTAGGGTTAGGTTGAGGGTTAGCGTTAGGGTTAGGGTTACCGTTAGTGTTAATGTGAGGGTGAGGGTTAGGGTGAGGGTGAGGGTTAGGTTTAGGGTGAGGGTTAGGGAGAGTGTGAGGGTTAGGGTAAGTTTGAGTGTTAGGTTTGGGATTAGGGTTAGGTTGAGGGTTATGGTTAGGGTTTGGGTTAGGGTGACGTTTAGGTTGAGGGTTAGGTTTAGGCTTAGGGTTATTGTGATGGTTACAATGAATGTTAGGGTGAGGGTTAGGTTGAGGGTAAGTGTTAGTGTGAGGGTTAGGGTGAGGTTGAGGGTTAGGTTGAGTTGTAGGGTGAGATTTAGGGTTAGGGTTAGGGTTAGGGTTATTGTGAGGGTTAGGCTGATGTTGAGGGTGAGGGTGAGGGTGCGAGATAGGGACAGGGTTAGGGTGAGGATTAGGGTTAGTGTGATGGTTAGGGTGAAGTTGAGGTTAAGGTTTAGGGTGAGGTATAGGGTGAGGTTGAGTGTTAGGGTTGGGGTAATGGTTAGGTTGAGGTTTAGGGTGAGGGCTAGGTTTAGTGTTAGGGTGTGGGTGTGTGTGAGGTTAAGGGTGAGGGTTAGGGTGAGTGTTAGGGTTAGGGTTAGGTTTATGTTGAGGGTTAGGGTGAGGGGTAGGGTTAGGGTTAGTGTAAGCCTTAGTGTTAGTGTGAGGGTTATGGTTAGGCTTAGGTTTAGGGTAGCCGTGAGCTAAGGGTAATGGTGAGGTTTAGGATGAGGGTGAGGATTAGGGATAGGGTTAGGGTGAGGGTGAGAGTTAGGGTTAGGGTGAGGATGAGGGGGAGGTTTAGGGTGAGGGTTAGCGTTAGGGTTAGGGTTACCGTTAGTGTTAATATGAGGGTGAGGGCTAGGGTGAGGGTGAGGGTTAGGCTTAGGGTGAGGGTTAGGGTGAGTGTGAGGGTGAGGGTTAGGGTAAGATTGAGGGTTACGGTTAGGTTTCGGGTTAGGGTGAGGTATACTTTGAGGGGAAGTTTCAGCTTGGAGTTATTGTGAGGGTTACAATGAGGGTTAGGGTTAGTGTTAGGTTTAGGGTTTGGGTTAGGTTGAGGGTAAGTGTTAGGTTGAGGGTTCGGATGAGGTTGAGGGTGAGGGTTAGGGTTATGGTGTGTTGTAGGGTGAGATTTAGGGTTAGGGTTAGGGTTATTGTGAGGGTTAGGCTGAGGTTGAGGGTGGGGGTGAGGTTGCGAGATAGGGATAGGTTAGGGTGAGGGTTAGGGTTAGTGTGTTGGTTAGGGTGAAGGTGAGGTTAAGGTTTAGGATAAGTTATACAGTGAGGTTGAGTGTTAGGGTTGGGGTAACGGTTAGGTTGAGGGTTAGGGTGAGGGCTAGGTTTAGGGTTAGGGTGAGGGTGAGGGTGAGAGTGAGGGTGAGGGTTACGGTGAGGGTTAGGGTTAGGGTGGGGGTTAGGGTTAAGGTTAGGTTTAGGTTGAGGGTTAGGGTGAGTGGTAGGGTTAGGGTTAGTGTGAGCTTTAGTGTTAGTTTGAAGGTTAGGGTTAGGGTTAGGTTTAGGGTTACCGTGAGATAAAGGTAAGGGTGAGGGTTAGGATGAGGGTGAGGTTAGGGATAGGGTTAGGGTGAGGGTGAGGGTTAGGGTTAGGGTGAGGATGAGGGTTAGGGTTATGGTGACGGTTAGGTTGAGGGTGAGAGTTAGGGTGAGTTTGAGGGTTAGGTTTAGGATTAGGTTTAGGTTGAGGGTTACAGTTAGTGTTTGTGTTAGGGTGACATTTAGGTTGAGGGTTAGGTTTAGGCTTAGGGTTATTGTGAGGGTTAGAGTGAGGTTTAGGGTTATTGTTAGGGTTACGGTGAGGGTTAGGTTGAGAGTTAGGTTTAGGGTTAGGATTAGGGTGAGAGTGAGGGTTAGGGTTAGGTTTAATGTGATGTTTAGTGTTAGGGTGAGGGTTAGTGTTAGGTTTATGGTTAGGGTGAGGGTGAGGGTGAGGGTTAGATTTTAGGTTAGGGTTAGGGTGATGGTGAAGGTGAGGGTTAGGTTTCGGTTAGGATTAGGGTGAGGGTGAGGGTTAATGTGAGGAGTAGGTTTAGGTTTAGCGTGAGGGTTAGGTTTAGTGTGAGGGTTAGGGGGAGCGTTAGGGATAGGACGAGGCTGAGTGTAAGGGTTAGGGTGAGGGTTAGGGTGAGGTTGAGTTTTAGGCTGAGGGTTAGGATTTGGGTTAAAGTTAGGGTTAGGGTGAGGATAAGGGTTAGGGTGAGGATTAGGGTGCCAGTGAGGGTTCGGGTTACCGTTAGGGTTAGGGTGAGGTTTAGGGTGAGGGTTAGGGTTAGGGATAGCGTTAGGTGGAGGTTGGGATTTAGGGATAGGCTTAGTGCGACAGTTAGTGTTAGGGTGAGGTTTAGGTTTAGGGTTAGGGTTAAGTTTAGGGTGAGGGTGAAGGTTAGGATTAGGGTTAGGGTTAGGGTTAGGGTGAGGGTGAGGGTAAGGTTTAGGATTAGGGTTTGGCTTAGGGTTAGGCTTAGGGTGAGGGTGAGGGTAAGTGTGATGGTTAGGGTTAGGGTTAGGTTTAGGTTGAGGGTTAGCGTTCAGTTGATGTTTAGGGTGAGGGTCAGGGTTAAGGTGAGTGTTCCGGTTCGGATGAGGGTGAATTTTAGGGTGTGGGTGAGGCTTATGCTTAGGTTGAGGGTCAGTGTGTAGGTGAGGCTTAGGGTTAGTTACAGTGAGGTTGAGGGTGAGGGTTAGGGTGAGGTGTAGGGTGAGATTTAGGGTTAGGTTAGGGTTAGGGTTATTGTGAGGGTTAGGCTGAGGTTGAGGGTGAAGGTGAGGGTGCGGTATAGGGATAGTGTTAGGGTGAGAATAGGGTTAGTGTGAGTGTTAGGGTGAAGGTGAGGTTAAGGGTTAGTGTGAGGGATAGGGTGAGGTTGAGTGTTAGGGTAAGAGTGACGGTTAGGGTTAGGGTTAGGGTTACGGTTAGGGGGAGGGTTTGGTCTAGTGTGAGGGTTAGGGTTAGTGTTAGAATTTGGGTAAGGGTAAAGATTAGGGTTCAAGTTAGGGTGAGAGTGAGGGTTAGGGTTAGCATGAGTGTTAGGTTGAGTGTTAGGGTGAGGGTTAGGGTTAGGATTAGGATTAGGGTTAGGGTAAAGCTAAGGGTGAGGGTGAGGTTTAGGGTTAGAGTTTGGGTTAGGGTTCGCATTTGTGTGAGGAATAGGGTTAGGGTAAAGTTGAGCTTTAGGGATTGGGTTAGGGTTAGGATTATGGTGCGTGTGGGTCTGAGTGTTAGAGTTAGGGTTAGTGTTCTGGTGAGGTTTAGGGTTAGGGTTAGGGTTAGGGTAAGGGTGATGGTTAGGGTTAGTATTAGGGTTAGGGTGAGGGTGAGGATTAGGATTAGGGTTAGGGTTTGGGTTAAGCTGAGGGTGAGATTGAGTGTGAAGGTGAGGGTGAGGTTTAGGTTTAGGCTTTGGGTTAGGGTTAGGGTGAGGGCTAGTGTGAGGGTGAGTGTTAGTGTGTGATTGAGGTTGAGTGTGAGGTTTTAGGTTAGTTTAGGTTTAGGTTTAGGGTTAGTGTTAGGGTTAAGGTGAGGTTTAAGGTGAGGGTCAGTGTTAGTGTGAGGGTTAGGGTAAGTTTGAGCGTTAGGGTTAGGGTTATGGTTACCTCTAGGGTGAGATTTAGGGTTAGGGTTAGGTTTAGGGTTATTGTGAGTGTTAGGCTGAAGTTGAGGGTGAGGGTGAAGGTGCGGTAAAGGGTTAGGGTTAGGGTAAGGGTTAGGGTTAGTGTGAGGGTTAAGGTGAATGTGAGGTTAAGGGTTAGGCTGAGGGATAGGGTGAGGTTGAGGGATAGGGTTATGGTAAGGGTTAGGTTGAGGGTTAGGGTGACGGTTAGGGTTAGGGTTAGGGTTAGGGGGTGACGGTTAGGGTTAGGGTTAGGGTTAGGGAGAGGGTTAGGTTTAGTGTGAGGATTAGGGTTAGGGTTAGGTTTAGGATTAATGTGAGGGTAAGTGTTAGGTTTAAGGTTAGGGTGAGAGTGTGGGTTAGGGTTAGGGTTAGAATGAGTGTTAGGGTGAGGGTTAGGGTGAGGGTTATGGTGAGGATTAATGTGACGGTTACGTTTAGGGTAAGGTTTAGGGTGAGGGTGAGGGAGAGGGTGAGGGTTAGTTTACGGTTAGGGTTAGGGTGAGGGTGAGGGTGAGGTTTAGGGTTAAGTTTCGGTTGAGGTTTAGGTTTAGGGTGAGGGCTAAGGTGAGGGTGTGGGTTAGGGTGAGTGTGAGGGTGAGGGTGAGGTTTTCAGTTAGGTAAGGATTAGGGTTAGGGTTAGGATTAGGGTGAGGGTCAGGTTTAGGGTTGGGGTTAGGTTTGGGTTTAGAGTGAGGTTTAGGTTTAGGGTTAGACTGAGGGTGAGGGTTAGGGTGAGGGTTAGGATTACGGTTAGGGTAAGGGTTTGTTTTAGGGTGAGGGTTAGGGTTAGGTTGAGGGTGAGGTTTAGGGTTAGGGTTAGGGTTAGAGTGAGGGTTAGTGTGAGGGTTAGGGTTAGGGTTAGGGTGAGGGTGAGGGTGAGGGTGAGGGTTAGGGTTAAGGTTAGGGTGAGGGTTAGTGTGAGGGTTAGGGTTAGGGTTAGGGTGAGGGTTTGGGTTAGGGTGAGGGTTAGGGTTAGGTTTAGGGTTAGGGTTAGGGTGATGGTTAGGATGAGGGTTAGGGTTAGGGTTAGTGTTATTGTTAGGATAAAGGTTAATGTGAGGGTTAGGGTGAGGGTGAGGGTTAGGTTTAGTGTTACGTTTAGGGTGATTATTAATGCGAAGGTGAGATTTAGGGTTATGGTTAGGTTGAGGGTGAGGGTTAGGGTTAGGGTTAGGGTGATGGTGAGGGTGAGGGCTAGGGTTAGTGTTAGGGTGAGAGTGAGGGTGAGGGTTTGCCTTAAGGTTAGGGTTAGTGTGAGGATAAGGGTTAGGGTGAGGGTTAGGTTGAGGGTGAGGGTTAGGGTTAGTGTTAGGTTTATGGTGAGGGTTAGTGTTAGGGTTAATGTTAAGCTGAGGTTTAGTGTGAGGGACAGGGTTTGGGTTAGGGTGAGATTTAGGGTTAGGCTTAGGGTTAGGGTAAGTGTTAGAGTTAGGGTGAGGGTTATGTTTAGGGTTATGGTTAGGGTTAGGGTGAGGGTTAGAGTGAGGGTTAGTGTTAGGGTTAGGATTAGGGTGAAGGTTAGGGTGAGGGTTAGTGTGACGTTTAGGTTTAGGCTGAGGGCTACGGTGATGGTGAGTGTTAGGGTGTGTGTGAGTGTGAGGGGGAGGGTTTACTGTTGCTAAAGGTTAGGGTTAAGCTTAGGTTGAGGTTTAGGTTTAGGGTGAGGGCTATGGTGAGGGTGTGGATTAGCGTGAGTGAGAGGGTGAGGGTGAGGCTTTCAGTTACGTAAGGAATAGGGTTAGGGTTAGGGTTAGGATTAGGGTGAGGGTAAGGGTTAGGGTTAGGTTTAGGGTTATGTTTAGAGTGAGGTTTAAGTTTAGGGTTAGGCTGAGGGTGAGGGTTAGGGTGAGGTTAGGGTTAGCCTTAGGGTAAGGGTTTGGGTTAGGATGAGTATTAGGGTTAGGGTTAGGGTGAGATGTAGGGTTAGGGTTAGTGTGAGGGTTAGGGTTAGTGTGAGGGTTAGGGTTAGGGTCAGGTTGAGGGTAAGGTTTAGGTTGTGGTTAGTGTGAGGCTGAGGGTTAGGGTTAGCTTTAGGGTTAAGGTGAGGATTAATGTGAGGGTTAAGTTTAGGGTTAGGGTTAGGGTGAGGGTGCGGGTTACGGTGAGAGATAGGTTTAGGGTTAGTGTGAGTGTTAGGGTTAGTGTGAGGGTTAGGGTTTGGGTTAGGCTTAGGTCAGGTTGAGGTTAAGGGTTAGGTTGAGGGTTAGGGTGAGACTGAGCTTTTGGGTTAGCGTTAGGGTTAGGGTGAGGATTAATGTGAGGGTTAGGTTTAGGGTTAGTGTTATGGTGAGGTTTAGGATTAGGGTGAGGGTTAGGTTGGGGTTAGGGTTAGGTTTACGGTGAGGGTGAGGGTGAGGTTTAGCATTAGGGTGAGGGTGAGGTTTAGGTTTAGGGTGAGGGCTACGGTGAGGGTCTGGGTTAGGGTGAGACTTAGGGTGAGTCTGAGGTTTTCAGTTAGGTAAGTATTAGGTTTAGGGTTAGGGTTAGGGTGCGGGTAAGGGTTAGGGTTAGTGTTAGGTTTAGGATGAGGTTTAGGTTTAGCGTTAGGCTGAGGGTGAGATTTAGGGTGACTGGTAGGGTTAGGCTTAGGGTAAAGTTTTGGGTTAGTGTGAGGGTTAGGGTTAGGGTGAGTGTGAGTGTGAGGGTGAGGGTGAGGGTTAGTGTTAATGTTAGGGTGAGGCTGAGGGTTAGTGTGAGTGTTAGTGTTAGGGTTAGGGTAAGTGTTAGGGTTAGGGTGAGGGTTAGTGTTAGGGTTAGGTTTAGGGTGATGGTTAGGGTTAGGGTTTGGGTGATGATGAGGGTGAGGGTTAGGGTTAGTGTTAGGTTTAGGGTGAGGGTTAGTGTTAGGGTTAGTGTTAAGGTGAGGGTTAGGGTGAGGGTGAGGGTTTGTGTTAGGGTTAGCGTTAGGGTGAGGGTTAGAGTGAGGGTTAGGGTTAGGGTTAGGGTGAAGTTTAGGGTGAGGTTTAGTGTGATGTTTAGGTTTAGGGTGAGCGCTACGGTAATGGTGAGTGTTAGGGTGTGTGTGAGTTTGAGGGGGAGGTTTTCCTTTAGGTAAAGGTTAGGGTTTTGGTTAGGGTGAGGATTAGGTTGAGGGTGAGGGTTAGTTTCAGTGTTAGGGTTAGTGTGAGAGGTAGGGTTAGGGTAAGTATGAGGATTAGGGTTAGGGTGAGGGTTAAGTTTAGGGTAAGGGTCAGTTTGAAGGTAAGGGTTAGGTTGAGGGTTAGTGTGAGGCTGAGGGTTAGGGTTAGCTTTAGGGTTATGGAGAGGATTAATGTGAGGGTTAGGTTTAGGGTTAGGGTGAGGGAGAGGGTGAGGTTTAGGGTTAGGGTTAGGGTGAGGTTTAGGTTTAGGATGAGGGCTACAGTGAGGGTGTGATTTAGGGTGAGTGTGAGGGTGAAGGTGAGGGTTAGGGTTTGGTTTAGGTTTAGGGTGAGGCTTAGTGTGAGGGTTAGGGTTAGGGTTAGTGTAAGGGTTAGGGTTAGGTTGAGGGTTAGGTTTCAGGTTAGGGTTAGGGTGAGGGTGAGTGTGAGGGTTAGGCTTAGGATTAGTGTGAGGATAAGGGTTCGGGTGAGTTTTAGTGTGAGGGTTAGGATTAGGGTTAGAGTATGTGTTAAGTTTAGAGTGAGGGTTAAGTTTAGGGTTAGGGTTAGGGTGAATGTGAAGGTGAGTGCTAGTGTTAGGGTTATTGTGAGGATAACATTTTGGGTGAGGGTTAGGTTTAGGTTTAGGTTTACAGTTAGGTTTAGGTTTAGGGTTAAGGTGAGGGTGAGGGTTAGGGACAGGTTTAGGGTTAGGGTGAGGGTTAGGGTTAGGGTGAAGTTTTAGGTGACGGTGAGTGTTAGGGTTAGGCTGAGTTTGAGTATGAGTGTTAAGGTGAGGGTGAGGGTGAGGGTGATGGTGAGGGTTATTGTTAGGATTAGTGTGAGGTTTAGGGTTAGAATTAGGGTTTGGTTATGTGTTAGGGTGACAGTGACAGTGAGGGTGAGTGTTAGGGTTAGGATTAGTGTTAGGGTGAGTTTCAGGTATAGGGTTAGGGTTAGGATGAGGGTTAGATTTAGAATTAGGTTTAGGGTTAGGGTTATTGTTAGGTTTAGGGTAAGGGTTAGGGTAAGAGTGATGTTTAGGGTTAGGTTAGGGTGAGGTTTAGGTTCAGGGTGTGGGCTATGGTGAGGGTGAGGTTTAGGGTGAGTGTGAGTGTGAGGGTGAGGGTAAGGGTTACGATTTGGGTTAGGGTTATGGTAAGGCTGAGGGTGACAGTGAGTGTGAGGATGAAGGTTAGGGTTAGTGTTAGGGTTAGGGTGAGGGTGAGGTTGAGGGTTAGGTTTAGAACTAGGGTTAGGGTTAGAGTTAGGCTGAGGGTGATGGTGAAGATTAGATTTAGGTTTAGGGTTAGGGTTAAGGTGATGGCTAGGGTGAGTGTGAGGGTTATGGTGAGAATGAGGGTGAAGGTGAGGGTTTCGGTTAGGGAAGAGTTAGGTTTCATGTTAGGGTGAGGATTAGGTTGAATGTGAGGGTTAGTGTGAGGGTGAGGGTTAGGGTGAAGGTTAGGGTTAGAGTTAGGGTGAGGGTTAGGGTTAGGGTTAGGGTGAAGGTGAGGGAGAGGGTGAGAGGTAGGGTTAGGGTTAGTGTGAGGGTTAAGGTTAATGTTAGGGTTAGGGTTAGGGTTAGGGTCAGGTTGAGGGTAAGGTTTAGGTTGAGGGTTAGTGTGAGGGTGAGGGTTAGGGTTAGCTTTAGGGTTAGGGTGAGGATTAATGTGAGGGTTATGTTTAGGGTTATGGTTAGGGAGAGAGTGAGGTTTAGGGTGAGGTTTTGGGTTAGGGTTAGGGTGAGGGTGAGGGTGAGGTTTAGGGTTAGGTTTAGGGTGAGGTTTCGGTTTAGGTTGAGCTCTATGGTAAGCGTGTGGGTTAGGGTGAGTGTGAGGGTGAGGGTGAAGTTTTCAGTTAGGAAAGGATTAGGGTTATGGTTAGGGTGCGGATTAGGTTGAGGGTGAGGGTTAGTTTTAGGGTTAGGGTTAGGGAAAGGGTTAGGGGTAGGGCTTTATTTAGGGTTAGGGTGATGTTTAGGGTGAGGCTGAGTGTTATTGTGAGCGTGAAGGTTCGGGTTAGGGTGAGTGTGAGGGTTAGGGTTAGGATTAGGGTTTGGTTAAGACTTAGGCTGAGTGTGAGGGTGGTGGTGAGTGTTAGGGTTAGGGTTAGGGTTAGTGTTAGGGTTAGGGTTAGGGTGAGTGTTAGGGTTAGGATTAGGGTTCGGGTGAGTTTTAGATATAGGGTTAGGTTTAGGAAGAGGGTTAGATTTAGAATTCGGGTTAGGGTTAGGTTTATTTTTGGGTTTGGGTTAGGCTTAGGGTAAGAGTGAGTTTTAGGTTTAGTTTTAGGGTGAGGTTTAGGTTCAGGGTGAGGGCCATGGTGAGGGTGAGGTTTAGGGTGAGTGTGAGTGTGAAGGTGAGGTTAAGTGTTACGATTTGGGTTAGGGTTATGGTAAGGCTGAGGGTGACAGTGAGGGTGAGGGTGAAGGTTAGGTTTAGGTTTAGGGGTAGGGTGAGGATGAGGTTGAGTGTTAGGTTTAGGACTAGGGTTAGGGTTAGAGTTATGCTGAGGGTGATGGTGTGGCTGAGGGTGAAGATTAGGGTTAGGGTTAGGGTTAGGGTTAAGGTGATGGCTAGGGTGAGTGTGAGGGTTATGGTGAGAATTAGGGTGAAGTTGAGGGTTTCGGTTAGGGAAGAGTTAGGTTTAATGTTAGGGTGAGGATTAGGTTGAATGTGAGGGTTAGTGTGAGGGTGAAGCTTTGGGTGAGGGTAAGGGTGAGGGTTAGGTTTTGGTTTATGATTAGGTTTATAGTGAGACTTAGGGTGACGTTGAGGGTTAGGGTTAGGTTTAGGGGAAGGTTTAGAGTTATGTTGAGGGTTAGGGTTAGGGTTAGGACTAGGGTTAGGGTGAGGGTGAGGGTTAGGGTTAGGGTTAGGGGTAGGGTTAGGGTGAGGTTGAGGGTTACGGTTAGGGTTAGCGTTAGGGTGAGGGTGAGGGTTAGGGTGAGAGGTTGGGTTAGGGTTAGTGTGAGGGTTAGGGTTAGTGTGAGGGTTAGGGTTAGGGTTAGGGTCAGGGTGATGGTAAGGGTTAGGTTGAGGGTTAATGTGAGGGTGAGGGTTAGGGTTAGCTTTAGGGTTAGGGTGAGGATTAATGTGAGGGTTAGGATTTTGGTTAGGGTTAGGGTGAGTATGAGGGTTAGGTTGAGGGTGAGGGTTAGTGTGAGGGTTAGGGTTAGGGTTAGGGTGAGAATGAGGGTGAGGTTTAAGGTTAGGTTTAGGGTGAGGTTTAGGTTTAGGGTGAGGGCTACGGTGAGGGTGTGGTTTAGGGTGAGTGTGAAGGTGAAGGTGAGGGTAAGGGTTAGGTTTAGGGGAAGGTTTAGGGTTAGGCTGAGGTTTAGGGTTAGGGTTAGGGCTCGGGTTAGGGTGAGGGTGAGGGTTATGGTTAGGGTTAGGGGTAGGGATAGGGTGAGGGTGAGAGTTAGGGTTAGAGTTAGGGTTAGCGTGAGGGTTAGGTTTTGGGTTAGGGTTAGTGTAAGTGTTAGGTTTAGGTTGAGGATTAGTGTTAGGGAGATGTGAAGGGTGACTGTGAGGGTTAGGGTGAGGGTGAGGGTGACAATGAATGTTGGGGTTAGGGTTAGGGTTAGCGTGAGGGTGAGGGTTAGGGGTAGGGGTAGGGTTTTGGTTAGGGTAAGTTTCAGGTTTAGTTTAGGGTTAGGGTGAGGGTGAAGGTGAGGGTTAGGGTTAGGTTTAGGGTTACGGTGAGGCTTAGTGTTAGTGTTAGGGTTAGGGTTAGTGTAAGGGTTATTTTAAGGGTTAGAGAAAAAGTTAGGGTTATGGTGAGGTTTAGGTTTCAGGTTAGGGTTAGGTTGAGGGTTAGGGTGAGGGTTAGGCTTAGGGTTAGTGTGAGGGTTAGTGTGAGGTTTAGGGTTAGGGTGAGGGTGAGGGTGAGGGTTAGGTTTAGGGTTAGTGTGAGGATAAGGTTTAGGGTGAGGTTTAGGGTGAGGGTTAGTGTTAGGGTTAGCATTAGGGTTAGGGTGAGTGTTAGGGTTAGGGTAAAGTTGAGGTTTAGGATTAGGGTTAGGGTTAGTGTAACGGTTAGGGTTAGGTTGAGGGTTAGGATTAGGGTGCTGTTTAGGGTGATGGTGAGTGTGAGTGTGAGGGTGAGGGTGAAGGTGATTGTGATGGTGAATGTTGGGTTAGGTTTACGGTGAAGGTGAGGTTTTTGGTTATGGTTACGGTTAGGGTAAGGGATATTATGAGAGTGAGGGTGAGGATGAGGGTGAGGGTTATGGTTAGGGTTAGGGTGAGGTTGAGAGTTTGTGTTAGCGTTAGTGTTAGGGTTAGGGTGAGGTTTAGGGTGAGGGTTAGGGTTATGGTTTGGGTTAGGGTGAGGTTTAGGGTGAGGTTTAGGTTTAGGATTAGGGTTAGAGTGAGGGTTAGGGTTAGGGTTATGTTGAGTTTAGGTTTAGGTTGAGGGATATCGTGAGGATGAGCGTTAGGGTGAATGTGAGGGTGAGGGTGTGGTTTTCAGTTAGGTAAGGGTTTGGATTATGGTTAGTGTTAGGGTTATGGTTAGGTTTAGAGTGAGGGTTAGTGTTAGGGAGATGTTTAGTGTGAGGCTGTGGGTTAGGGTGAGGGTGAGGGTTCAGGTGAGGGTTCAGGTTCTGGTGAGGGTAGGTTGTGGATTATTGTTAGGCTTAAGGTGAGGTTTAGGCTGACGGTGAGGGTGAGGGTTACGTTTAGGTTGAGGGTTAGGGTTAGGGTTAGGATTAGGGTGAGGGTGAGGGTGATGTTTAGGGTGAGGGTGAGGGCTAGGTGAGGGTAAGGGTTGAGGTTAGCATGAGGTTTAGGTTGTGGGAGTGGGTTAAAGTTAGGGTGAATTTTAGGGTGAGGGGTACGGTTAGGGTTAGGGTTACGATGAGGGTTCGGGTAAGGATGAGGGTGAGCGTTATTCTTAGGGTTGGGTTAGGGTTAGGGTGTGTGAGGGTTAGGGTTAGTTTTAGGGTGAGAATTAGGGTTAGTGTGAGGGTTAGGGTGAGGGTTAGGGTTAGGGTTAGGGTTAGGGTGATGGTGACAGTGAGGGTGAGGGTTAGGGTTAGGATTAGGGTTATGGTGACTTTTAGGTTTAGGGTTAGGGTTAGGGTGAGGTTTAGGGTTATTATTAGGGTTAGGGTTTGGTTTATTGTTAGGTATAGGGTTAAGGTTAGGGTTAGGGTAAGAGTGAGGTTTAGAGTTAGGTTTAGGGTGAGGTTTACGTTTAGGGTGAGGGCTATGGTGATGGTGTGGTTTAGGGTGAGTGTGAGGGTGAGGGTGAGGGTAAGGGTTATGATTTGGATTAGGGTTATGGTAAGTCTGAGGATGACGGTGAGAGTGAGTGTGAAGTTTAGGATTAGGGTTAGTGTTAGGGTGAGGGTGAGGTTGAGGGTTAGGTTTACGATTAGGGTAAGGGTTAGGGTTAGCTTGAGGGTGACGGTGAGGGTTTCGGTTAGGGAAGAGTTTAATGTTAGGGTGAGGATTAGTTTGAATATGAGGGTTAGTGTGAGGGTGAGGGTTAGGGTGAGTGTTAGGATCAGAGTTAGGGTGAGGGTTAGGGTTAGTGTGTGGGTTAGGGTTAGGGTTAGGGTTAGGGTCAGGTTGAGGGTAAGGGTTAGGTTGAGTGTTAGGGTGAGGGTGAGGGCTAGTGTTAGGGTTAGAGTGAGGTTTAATGTGAGGGTTAGGTTTAGGTTTAGAGTCAGTGTGAGGGTGAGGGTTAGGGTGAGGGTTAGGTTAGGTTTAGGGTTAGGGTTAGGGTTAAGGTGAGGGTGAGGGTGAGGTTTAGGTTTAGGGTGAGGGCTACGGTGAGGGTGTGTGTTAGGGTGAGTTTGAGAGTGAGGGTGAGGTTTTCAGTTAGGTAAGGATTACGGTTAGGGTTAGGGATAGGGTGAGGATAAGGGTTAGGGATAGGTTTAGGGTTAGATTTAGAATGAGGTTTAGGTTTAGGGTTAGGCTGAGGGTGAGGGTTGGGGTGAGGGTTAGGTTTAGAGTTAGGGTAAGGTTTTGGGTTAGGATGATGGTTTGGGTTAGATTTCGGTTTAGTGTGAAGGTGAGTGTGAGGGTTAGGGTTAGGGTTAGAATTAGGGTGAGGGTTAGTGTGAGGGTTAGGGTTAGGTTTAGGGTAAGACTTAGGGTTAGGGTGAGGGTTAGGTTTAGGGTTAGGGTTAGGGTGAAGGTGAGGGTGAGGGTGAGTGAGACGTTTAGGTTTAGGGTGAGGGCTACGGTGATGGTGAGTGTTAGGGTGAGTGTGAGTGTGACGGGAAGGGTTTCCGTTAGGTAAAGGTTAGGGTTATGGTTAGGGTGAAGATTAGGTTGAGGGTTAGGGTTAGTTTGAGTGTTAGGGGTAGGGTGAGAGGTAGGGTTAGGATTAGTGTGCGGGTTAGGGTTAGTGTGAGTGTTAGGGTTAGCGTTAGGATCAGGTTGAGGGTAAGGGTTAGGTTGAGGGTTAGTGTGAGGGAGAGGGTTAGGGTTAGCTTTAGAGTTAGGGTGAGGATTAATGTGAGGGTTAGGGTTAGGTTTAGGGTGAGGGTTAGTCTGACGGTGAGGGTGAGGGTGAGGTTTAGGGTTAGGTTGAGGGTTAGGATTAGAGTTAGAATTAGGGTGAGTGTGAGGGTGATGTTTAGGGTGAGGGTGAATCCTAGGTTGTGGGTAAGGGTTCAGGTTAGCATGAGGTTTAGGGTGTGGGAGTCGGTTAGGGTTAGGGTTAAGTTTAGGGTGAGGGGGAGGGTTAGGGTTAGTGTTACGGTGAGGGTTAGGGTGAGGATGATGTTGAGCGTTATTGTTAGGGTTAGGGTTAGGGTTAGGGTGAGTGTGAGGGTTTGGATTAGTGTTAGGGTGAGCGTTAGGGTTACTGTGAGGTTTAAGGTGAGGGTGAGGTTGAGGGTCAGGGTTAGGGTGACGGTGACAGTGAGGGTGAGGGATAGGGTTAGGATTAGGTTTACAGTGAGTTTTAGGTTTATGGTTAGGGTTAGGGTTAGGATTAGGCTTAGGGTTTGAGTTATTGTTAGGGTTAGGGTAAGCGTGAGGTTTAGGTTTAGGTTTAGGGTGAGATTTAGGTTTAGGGTGAGGGCTATGGTGAGGGTGTGGTTTATGGTGAGTGTGAGGGTGAGGGTGAGGGTAAGTGTTAAGATTTGGGTTAGGGTTATGGTAAGGCTGAGGATGACCGTGAGAGTGAGGGTCAAGTTTAGATTTACGGTTAGGGTTAGGGTGAGTGTGAGGTTGAGGGTTAGGTTTAGGATTAGGGTTAGGGTTAGGGTTAGGCTGAGTTTGACGGTGAGGGTGAGGCTGAAGATTAGGGTTAGGATTAGGGTTAGGGTTACGGTGAGGACTAGCGTGAGTGTTAGTGTTAGGGTGAGAATGAGGGTAGACCTGAGGGCTTCGGTTAGGTAGGGGTTAGGGTTATTGTTACGGTGAGGATTAGGTTGAATATGAGGGTTAGTGTGAGGGTGAGGGTTAGGGTGAGTGTTAGGGTCAGAGTTAGGGTTAGGGTGTGGGTTAGGGTGAGGTTTATGGTTAGGGTGAGGGTGAGGGTTACGTTGAGAGGTAGGGTTAGGGTTAGTGTGAGGGTTAGGGTTAGGGTTAGGGTTAGGATTAGGGTGAGGGTAAGGGTTAGGTTTAGGATTAGGGTTAGGTTTAGAGTGAGGTTTAGGGTTATGGTTACAGTAAGGGTTTGGTTTAGGGTGAGGGTTAGGTTTAGGGTGAGGGTGAGGATGAGGGTGAGGGTGAGGTTTAGGGTGTGGGTTAGATTTAGGGTTAGGGTGAGGGTGAGGGTTACGGTGTGAGGTAGTGTTAGGGTTAGTGTGAAGGTTAGGGTTAGTGTGAGGGTTAGGGTTAGGATTAGGGTGAGGGTAATGGTTAGGGTTAGGGTTAGGGTTAGGTTTAGACTGAGATTTAAGTTTAGGTTTAGGCTGAGGGTGAGGGTTAGTGTGAGCGGTAGGGTTAAGGTTAGGGTAAGGGTTTGGGTTAGGGTGAGTGTTAGGGTTAGGGTTAGTGTTAGGGTGAGAGGTTGAGGGTAAGGTTTAGGTGGAGTGTTAGGGTGAGGGTAAGGTTTAGTGTTAGCGTTAGGTTTAGGGTGAGGATTAATGTGAGGGTTAGAGTTAGGGTTAGGTTTAGGGTGAGGGTGAGGTTTAGGGTGAGGGTTAGGTTAGGTTTAGGGTTAGGGTGAGGGTGAGGGTGACGTTTAGGGTTAGGCTGAGGTTTAGGTTTAGGGTGAGGGCTACGGTGAGGGTGAGGTTTAGGGTTAGTCTGAGGGTGAGTGTGTGGGCTTCAGTTAGGTAAGGATTAGGGTTAGGGTTAGGGTTAGGGTGAGGTTAAGGTTTAGGGTTAGGTTTAGAATGAGGTTTAGGGTTAGGCTGAGGGTGAGGGGTAGGGGTAGGGTTAGGGTAAGGGTTTGGGTTAGGGTGAGGGTTAGGGTAAGGGTGAGTGTTAGGTTCAGAATTATTGTGAGGGTTAGGGTTAGGGTTAGGTTTAGGGTTAGGGTGAGGGTGAGGGTTATGGTGTGAGGTAGGGTTAGGGTTAGTGTGAGGGTTAGGCTTAGTGTGAGGATAAGGGTTAGGGTGAGCGTTATTGTGTGGGTTAGGGTTAGGGTTAGAGTAATTGTTAAAGTTAGCGTGAGGGTTAAGTTTAGGGTTAGGGTTAGGGTGAGGGTGAGGGTGAGGGATAGGTTTAGGGTTAGTGTGAGGATAAGGGTTAGGTTTAAGGGGTTTAGAGGTTTAGAGGTTTAGAGTTTTAGGGGGAGGGTGAGTGTTAGGTTTTGCATTAGGGTTAGGGTGAGGGTTAGGGTTAGGGTTAGGGTTAGTGTTACGTTGAGGGTTAGGGTTAGGGTTAGGGTTAGTGTAAGGGTTAGGGTTAGGTTGAGGGTTAGGGTTAGGGTGATGTTTAGCATGATGGTGAGGGTGAAGGTGACTGTGACGGTGAATGTTGCGGTTAGGGTTAGGGTTAAGGTGAATGTGAGGATTAGGTTTATGGTTACGGTTAGGGTAAGGGATAGGATGAGAGTGAGGGTGAGGGTGAGGGTGAAGTTTAGGGTTAGGGTTAGAGTGAGGGTGAGAGTCAGGGTTAGCATTAGGGTTAGGGTGAGGATGAGGGTTAGCGTGAGGGTTAGGGTTACAGTTAGGGTTAGGAATAGGGTGAGTTTTAGGGTGAGGGTATGGGTTAGGGTTAGGGTTAGGGTCAGGGTTATGATTAAGGTTATGTTGAGGTTTAGGTTTAGGGTGAGGGCTATGGTGAGGGTTTGTGTTAGAGTGAGTGTGAGGGTGAGGGTGTGGTTTTCGGTTAGGTAAGGGTTTGGGTTATGGTTAGCGTTAGAGTTATGGTTTGGTTTAGAGTGAGGGTTAAGGTTAGGAAGATGTTTAGTGTGAGGCTGAGGGTTAGATTGAGGGTGAGGATTCAGGTGAGGTTGAGGGTTCGGGTTCGGGTGAGGGTTAGGTTGTTGGTTAGGGTAAGGTTCAGTGTGAGGGTTAGGCTGATGGTGAGGGTGAGGCTTAAGATTAGGGTTGGGGTTAGGGTGAGGGTAAAGGTGAGGGCTAGCGTGAGTGTGAGTGTTAGGGTGAAAATGAGGGTGAACGTGAGGGTTTCGGTTAGGTAAGAGTTAGGGTTATTGTTAGGGTGAGGATTAGGTTGAATGTGAGGGTTAGTGTGAGGGTGAGGTTTAGGGTGAGTGTTAGGGTCAGAGTTAGGTTGAGGGTTAGGATTAGGGTTAGGTTTAGGGTTAGGGTGAGGGTGCGGGTTACCGTGAGAAGTAGGGTTAGGGTTAGTGTGAGGGTTAAGGTTAGTGTGAGGGTTAGGGTTAGGGTTAGAGTTAGGGTGAGGTTGAGGGTAAGGGTTAGGTTGAGGGTTAGTGTGAGGGTTAGGGTAAGAGTTAGGGTTAGTGTGAGGATTAATGTGAGGGTTATGTTTAGGGTTAAGGTTACGGTGAGGGTGAGGGTTAGGGTGAGTGTTAGGTTAGGATTAGGGTTAGGGTCAGGGTAAGGGTGAGGGTGAGGTTTCGGTTAGGGTTAGGGTGAGGTGTAGGTTTAGGGTGAGGGCTACAGTCAGGGTGTGGTTTAGGGTGAATCTGAGGGTGAGGGTGAGGTTTTCAGTTAGGTAAGGATTAGGGTTAGGGTTAGGGTTAGGGTTAGGGTGAGGGTAAGGTTTAGGGTTAGGATTGGGTTTAGTTTTAGGGTGAGGTTTAGGTTTAGGTTTAGGCTGAGGGTGAGGGTTAGGGTAAGGAGTAGAGTTAGGGTTAGGGTAAGGGTTTGCGTTAGGGTGAGTGTTAGGGTTAGGGTTAGGGTGAGGGATAGGTTTAGGGTTAGTGTAAGGGTTAGGGTGAGGGTGAGGTTGAGGGTTAGGCTTAGGGTTAGTGTGAGGATATGGGTTAGGGTGAGCATTAATGTGAGGTTTAGGGTTAGAGTAAATGTTAAGGTTAGAATGAGGGTTAAGTTTAGGGTTAGGGTTAGGGTAAGGGTGAGGGTGAGGGTTAGGTTTAGGGTTAGTGTGAGTATAAGGATTAGGATGAGGTTTAGGTGAGGGTGAGTATTAGGGTTAGCATTACGGTTAGGGTGAGCATTAAGGTTAGTGTTAGGGTTAGGATTAAGTTGAGGGTTAGGGTTAGGGTTAGGGTTATCGTAGGGATTAGGGTTAGGTTGAGGGTTAGGGTTAGGATGATGTTTAGGGTGACGGTGACTGTTAGGGTGAGGGTGAGGGTGAAGGTGACGGTGACAGTGAATGTTGTGTTTAGGGTTAGTATTAAGGTGAAGGTGAGGGTTAGGGTAATGGTTACGGTTAGGGTAAGGAATAGGATGAGGGTGATTGTGAGTGTGAGTGTGAGGGTTAGTGTTAGGGATAGGGTGAGGCTGAGAGTTAGGGTTAGTGTTAGTGTTAGGGTGAAGGTGAGGGTGAAGGTGATTGTGACGGTGAATGTTGTTGTTAGGTTTAGGTTTACGGTGAAGGTGAGGGTTAGGGTTATGGTTATGGATAGGGTAAGGGATATTATGAGGGAGAGGGTGAGGGTGAGGGTTAGGGTTAGGATTAGGGTGAGGTTGAGAGTTTGTGTTAGCATTAGTGTTAGGGTGTGGGTGAGGGTTAGGGTGAGGGTTAGTGTTACGGTTAGGGTTAGGGTTAGGTTGAGGTTTAGGGTGAGGCTTAGGGTTAGGGTTAGGGTTAGGGTGAGGGTTAGGGTTAGGGTTATGTTGAGGTTTAGGTTTAGGGTGAGGGCTACGGTGAGGGTGAGTGTGAGGGTTAGTGTGAGGGTGAGGGTGTGGTTTTTGTTTAGGTAAGGGTTTGGGTTATGGTTAGTGTTAGGGTTATGTTTAGGCTTAGAGTGAGGGTTAGGGTTAGGGAGATGTTTAGTGTGAGGCTGAGGGTTAGGGTGAGGGTGAGGGTTCAGGTGAGGGTAAGGGTTCGGGTTCGAGTTAGGTGGTGGGTTAGTGTAAGGTTTAGGGTGAGGGTTAGGATGATGGTGAGGGTGAGGGTGAGGGTTATGGTTAGTTTGAGTGTTAGGGTTAGGGTGAGGATTAGGGTGAGGGTGAAGGTGATGTTTAGGGTGAGGTTGAGTGCTAGGGTGAGGGTTAGGGTCCAGGTTAGCATGAGGTTTAGGGTGTGGGAGTGGGTTAGGGTTAGGGTGAAGTTTAGGGTGAGGGGTAGGGTTAGGGTTAGTGTTACGGTGAGGGTTAGGGTGAGGATGATGGTGAGATTTATTGTTAGGGTTAGGGTTAGGGTTAGGGTGAGTGTGAGGGTTAGGGTGAGGGTGAGGTTGAGGGTCAGGGTTTGGGTGACAGTGACAGTGAGAGTGAGGTTTAGGGTTAGGATTACGTTTACGGTTTGTTTTAGGTTTAGGTTAGGGTTAGTGTGAGGGTAAGGATCAGGGTTAGGGTTAAGGTCAGTGTGAGGGTAGGGGTGAGGGTTAGGTTTAGGGTGAGGCTTAGTGTGAGGTTTAGGGTTAGGGTTAGAGTAAGTTTTAGTGTTAGGGTGAGGGTTAGGTTTCAGGTTACGGTTAGGGTGCGGGTGAGGTTGAGGGTTAGGCTTAAGGTTAATGTGAGGATAAGGGTTAGGATGAGGGTTAATATGAGGGTTAGGGCTAGGGTTAGAGTAAGTGTTGTGAGGGTTAACTTTAGGGTTAGGGTTAGGGTGAGGGTGAGGGTAACGGTTAACTTTAGGGTTAGTGTGAGGATAAGGGTTAGGGTGAGGGTTAGGGTTAGGTTTAGGTTTTGATTTAGGTTTAGTTTTAGCGTTAGGGTGAGGGTAAGGGTTAGGATGAGTGTGAGGGTGAGGGTGATGGTAGGGGTGATCTTGAGGGTTAGGTTTAGGTTGAGGATGAGGGTTAAGGTGAGGATTAGGGTTAGTTTTAGGGTTAGGGTTAAGGTGAGGTTGAGGGTGAGTGTTAGGGTTAGTTTTGGGTTAGGGTGAAGGTGAGGTTGACGTTGAGTGTTAGGGTGATGTTGACAGTGATGGTGGGGGTTAGGGTTTGGATTAGGGTTAGGGTGAGTGTGAGAGTTAGGGTTAAATTTAGGATGAGGGTGAGGTTGAGGGTTAGGGTTAAGGTTAGGGTTAGGGTGAGGGTAAGGGTTAGGTTTAGGGTTAGGGTAAGCGTTATGTTTAGGGTGAGGGTTAGAGTTAGTGTTACCTTGAGGGTTAGTGTTAGGGTTAGGGTTAGGGTAAGAGATAGGGTTAGGGTGAGGGTTAGTGTTTGGGTTAGGGTGAGGGTTAGGGTCAGGGTTAGGTTTAGAGTGAGGTTTAGGGTTAGGGTTAAGGTGTGGCTGAGGGTTAGGGTTAGCTTTAGGTTTAGGGTGAGGGTTAGGGTTGGGGTGAAGTTTAGGGTGATGGTGAGGGTTAGGGTGAGGGTGAGGGTTCGGGTTAGGTTTAGGGTGAGGGCTAGGTTTAGTGTGAGGTTTAGGTTGAGGGTGAGGTTTAGGGTCAGCGTTAGGGTGACTGTGATATTGTGGGTGAAGTTTAGGGTTTGGATTAGGTCAGGGTGAGTTTTAGGTATAGGGTTAGGGTTAGGATTTGGTTTACAATTAGGATTAGGGTTAGGGTTAGGGTTATTGTTATTGTTAGGGTTAGGTTTAGGGTAAGAATGATCTTTAGGGTTAGGGTTAGGGTGAAGTTTAGGTTCAGGGTGAGGTCTATGGTGAGGGTGAGGTTTAGGGTGAGTGTGAGGGTGAGTGTAAGGGTAAGGGTTAAGATTTGGGTTAGGGTTATATTAAAGCTGAGGTTGACAGTGAGGGTGAGGGTGAAGATTAGGGTTAGGGTTAGGGTTAGGTTTAAGGTGATGGGTAGCGTGAGTGTGAGTGTTAGTTTGAGAATGAGGGTGAACGTGAGGGTTTCGGTTAGGTAAGAGTGAGGGTTATTGTTACTGTGAGGATTAGGTTGAATGTGAGGGTTAGTGTGAATGTTAGGGTTAGGGTGAGTTTTAGGGTCAGAGTTAGGGTGAGGGTTAGGGTTAGGGTTAGGTTTAGGGTTAGGGTGAGAATGAGGGTTAGGGTGAGAGGTAGGGTTAGAATTAGGGTGAGAGTTAGGGTTAGTGTGAGGGTTAGGGTTAGGGTTAGGGTTAGGGTCAGGTTGAGGGTAAGGATTAGGTTGAGGGTTAGGGTGAGGGTGAGGGTTAGTGTTATCATTAGGTTTAGTGTGAGGATTAATATGAGGGTTAGGTTTAGGGTTAGGGTTAGGATGAGGGTGAGGGTTAGGGTGAGAGTTAGGGTTAGGATTAGGGTTAGGGTTAGAGTGAGGGTGAGGTTTAGGGTTTGGGTTAGGGTGAGGTATAGGTTTAGGGTGAGGACTACGGTTCAGTTGTGGGTTAGGGTGAGTCTGAGGGTGAGGGTGAGGTTTTGAGTTAAGTAAGGATTAGGGTTAGGGTTAAAGTTAGGGTTAGGGTGAGGGTAAGGCTTAGGGTTAGGGTTAGGCTTAGAGTGAGGTTTAGGTTTAGGGATAGGCTGAGGGTGAGTGTTAGGCTGAGGGTTAGAGTTAGGGTTAGGGTAAGGGTTTGGGTTATGGTGAGGGTTAGGGTTAGGGTTAGGGTGAGGGTGAGGGTGAGGGTGAGGGTGAGGGTTAGGTTTAGGGTTAGGGTTAGGGAGCGGGTTATTGTGCCGGTTAGTGTTAGGGTTAGGGTAAGTGTTAGGGCTAGTGTGAGGGTTAGGTTTAGGGTTAGAGTTAGGGTTATGGTGAGGGTGAGGGAAAGGGTTAGGGTTAGAGTGATGGTGATGGGGAGGGTTAGGGTTTGGGTTAGGGTTAGTGTGAGGATAAGGGTTAGGGTGAGTTTTAGGGTGAGGGTTAGAGTTTGGGTGAGGATAATGGTAATGGTCAGGGTTAGGGTTAGGTTGAGGATTAGAGTGAGGGTTAGGGTTAGGGTTAGGTTTAGGGTGAAGATGAGGGTGAGGGTTATTGTGACGTTTAGGTTTAGGGTGAGGGCTAAGATGATGGTGAGTGTTAGGTTGAGTGTGAGGGTTGCCATTAGGTAAGGGTTAGGGTTATGGTTAGGGTGATGATTAGGTTGAGGGTGAGGGTTAGTTTGACTGTTAGGGTTAGGGTGAGGGTTAGGATTAGGGTTAGATTGAGGGTTAGGGTTAGGGTGATGTTTAGGTTGAGGCTGAGGGTTACGGTGAGGGTGAGGGTTCGCGTGAGGGTGAGGGTAAGGGTTAGGGTGTGGTTTAGGTTTAGGGTTAGCGTGAGGGTTAGGGTGACGGTGAGGGTTAGGGTGAGGTTGAGGGTTAGGGTTAGTTTTAGGGTGAGGGCTAGGGTTAGGGATAGTTTTCGATGAGGGTTAGACTGAGGGGTAGGATTAGGGTTAGGATTAGTGTGACGGTGGTTAGCATTATGGTTACAGTTAGGTTTAGTATGAGGATAAAGCTTATGGTGAGTTTTACGGTGAGCATGAGGGTAAATTTTATCGTTTGGGTTAGGGTGAGGATTAGGGTTAGGCTTAGGTTTAGGGTGAGGGTTAGGGTTCGTGTCATGTTTTCAGTGAGGGTGAGGGTTAGGATGAGGTTGAGGGGGAGGGTGATCTTGAGGATTAGGTTTAGGGTGAGCATGAGGGTTAGGGTGAGGATTATTGTTAGTTTTAGGTAAGGGTAGGGTGTGGGTGAGGGTGAGGGTTAGGGTTAGTTTGAGGGTTAGGTTGAAGGTGAGGTTGACGGTGAGGGTTAGGGTGAGGGTGACAGTGAGTGTGAGAGTTAGGGTTAAGTTTAGGGTGAGGGTGAGGTTGAGTTTTAGGTTTAGGGTTAGGGTTAGGGTGAAGGTAATGGTTAGTTTTAGGGTTATGGTCAGCGTTAAGTTGAGGGTGAGCTTTAGAATTAGGGTTAGGTTGAGGGTTAGGGATAGGGTTAGGGTTAGCGTAAGAGTTAGGGTTTGGGTGAGGTTTACTGGTAGGGTTAGGGTGAGGGTTAGGGTTAAGGTTAGGGTTAGAGTGAGGTTTAGGTTTAGTGTGAGGGAGAGGGTTAAGGTTAGGTTTACGGTTAGGGTGAGGGTTAGGTTTAGGGTGAAGTTTAGGGTCATTGTGAGGGTTAGGGTGAGGGTGAGGTTGAGGATGAGGGTTAGGGTGAGGGTGAGGTTTAGGGTTAGGTTTAGGGTTAGTGTGAGGTTTAGGGTTGGGGTGAAGTTTAGGGTGATGGTGAAGGTTAGGGTGAGGGTGACGTTGAGGGTGAGGGTTAGGGTGAGGGTGAGGGTAAGGGTGATGATGAGAGTTATTGTTAGGATTAGGGTGACAGTTAGTGCGAGGGTTAGGGTTAGGTTTAGGAGTTGGTTAAGTGTTAGGCTGAGTGTGAGGGTGAGGGTGAGGGTTAGGGTTAGGGATAGGGTGAGGACTAGGGTTAGTTTGAGGGTTAGGGTGAGGGTGAGGTTGAGGTTCAGGGTTAGGGTGACGGTGACAGTGAGGGTGAGGGTTAGGGTTAGGATTAGGGTTAGGGTGAGTTTTAGGTATAGTTTTAGGGTTAGGATAAGGGTTAGAGTTAGGATTAGGTTTAGGGTTAGGTTTATTTTTAGGGTTAGGGTTAGGGTAAGAGTGAGGTTTAGGGTTAGGGTTAGGGTGAGGTGTAGTTTCAGGGTGAGGGCTATAGTGAGGGTGAGGTTAACGTGAGTGTGAGGGTGAGTGTGAGGGTAAGGGTTATATTTTGGGTTAGGGTTATGGTAAGGCTGCGGGTGACGGTGAGGTTGAGGGTGAAGGTTAGGGTTAGGTTTAGGGTTAGGGTGAGGGTGAGGTTGAGGATTAGGTTTAGGATTAGTTTTAGGGTTAGGGTTAGGCTGAGGGTGACGGTGAGGGTGAGGGTGAAGATCAGGGTTAGGGTTAGGTTTATGGTTAGAGCTAGTGTGAGTGTGAGTGTTAGGGTGAGAATGAGGGTGAACGTGAGGGTTTTGTTTAGGTAAGAATTAGGGTTATTGTTAGGGTGAGCATTATTTTGAATGTGAGTGTTAGTGTGAGGGTTAGGTTTAGGGTGAGTGTTAGGGTCAGAGTTAGGGTGAGGGTGAGGGTAAGGGTTAGGTTTAGGGTTAGGGTGAGGGTGAGGGTTACGGTGAGAGGTAGGGTTAGGGTTAGTGTGAGGGTTAGGGTTAGGGTTAGGGTTAGGGTCAGGTTGAGGGTAAGGGTTAGGTTGAGCGTTAGTGTGAGGGTGAGGGTTAGGGGTAGGGTTAGGGTTAGGGTGGGGGTGAGGTTTAGTGTGAGGGTTAGGGTTAGGGTTAGGATGAGGGTGAGATTGAGTTTTAGGGTAAGGGTTAGGGTGAGGTTTAGGTTTAGGGTGAGGGCTACGGTGATGGTGTGGTTTAGGCTGAGTCTGAGGGTGAGGGTGAGGTTTTCAGTAAGGTAAGGATTAGGGTTAAGTTCAGGATGAGGATTAGGTTGAGGATGAGGTTTAATTTGAGGGTTAGGGTTAGGGTGGTGGTTAGGGTTAGGTTTAGATTGAGAGTTTTGGTGAGGGTGACGTTTAGGGTGAGGCTGAGGGTTAGGGTGAAGGTGACGGTTCGGGTTAGGTTGAGGGTGAGGGTGAGGGTTAGGGTGTGGTTTAGTGTTAGGATTATGGTGAGGGTTAGGGTGACGGTGAGGGTTAGGGTGAGGGTGAGGGTTACGTTTAGGGTGAGGATTTGCGTTCAGTTTAGGTTTAGGGTGAAGGTTAGTTTGAGGGGTAGGATTAGGGTTAGGGAGAGGGTTAGGTTTAGTGTGATGGTTAGCGTTAGGGTTAGAGTTAGGGTTAGTATGAGGATAAAGCTTAGGGTGAGTTTTAGGGTGAGCGTGATGGTAAGGTTTATCGTTAGTTTTAGTGTGAGTGTTAGGTTTAGGGTTAGGGTGAGGGTGGGGTTTAGGTTAGGGTGATGTTTATGGTGAGGGTGAGGGTTAAGGTGAGGGTGAAGTTAAGAGTGAGGGTTAGGGTGAGGGTGAGGGTGATGGTGATGTTGAGGGTAAGGTTTAGGGTGAGGGTGAGGGTTAGGGTGAGGATTAGTATTAGTTTTAGGGTTAGGGTTAGGGTGACGGTGAGGGTTAGGGTTAGGGTTAGGTGTAGGGTCAGTGTTAGGGTTAGTTTGAGGGTTAGGGTGAAGGTGAGGTTGACGGTGAGGGTTAGGGTAAGGATGACAGTGGGTGTGTGGGTTAGGGTTAGGATTAGATTTAGGGTGAGTGTGAGGGTTAGGGTTAAGTTTAGGGTGAGGGTGATGTTGAGAGTTATGGTTAATGTTAGGGTTATGTTGAATGTAAGTGTTAGGGTTAGGCTTAGGGTTAGATGTAGAGTGAGGTTTAGGTTTAGGCTGAGGGTGAGGGTTAGGATGGTGGATAGGTTTAGGGCTGGGTAAGGGTTTGGGTTAGGGTGAGGGTTAGGATTAGGATTATGGTGAGGGTGAGGGTGAGGGTGAGGGTTAGGATTAGGGTTAGGTTGAGGGTGAGGGTTAGTGTGAGGGTTAGGATTACGGTTAGGTTAAGTGTTAGTGTTAGGGTGAGGGTTAGGGTTAGGGTTAGTGTTAGGGTGATGGTGAGGGTGAGGGTTAGGTTTAGGTTTAGGATTAGTGTGAGGATAAGATTTGGGTGAGGGTTAGAGTAAGGGTTAGGGTTAGGATTAGTGTTAGGTTTAGTGTGAGGGTTAGTGTTAGGGTTAGGGTTAAGGTGAGGGTTAGGGTGAGGGTGAGGTTTTGGGTTAGGGTTAGGGTTAGGGTGAAATTTAGGGTTAGGGTTAGGGTTAGGTTAAGGATTAGAGTTAGGGTGAGGGTTATTGTTAGGGTTAGGGTTATGTTTATGTTGAGGATTACGGTTAGGGTGAGGGTTAGGGTTAGGGTTAGGGTTAGGGTGAAGTTGAGTGTAAGGGTTATTGTGAAGTTGAGGCTTAGGGTGAGGGCTACGGTGATGGTGAGGGTTAGGGTGAGTGTAAGGGTGAGGGTTTCCTTTAGGTAAGGGTTAGGGTTATGGTTAGGGTGAGGATTAGGTTTAGGGTGATGTTTAGGTTGAGGTTTAGTGTTAGGGTGAGGGTTACGTTGAGGGTAAGTGTTAGAGTCAGGGTTAGGGTTAGGGTTAGGGTGAGGGTGATTGTGAGGTGTAGGGTTAGGGTTAGGGTGAGGTTTAGGTGTAGGGTGAGGGCTACAGTGAGGGTGTGGGTTAGGGTGAATGTGAGGGTAAGGGCGAGGTTTTCAGATAGGTAAGGATTAGGTTGAGGTTTAGGATGAGGGTTAGGTTGAGGGTGAGGGTTAGTTTGAGTGTTAGGGTTAGGGTGAGGGTTACGGTAAGGGTTAGATTGAGGGTTAGGATTAGGGTGAGTTTTAGGGTGAGGCTGAGGGTTAGGGTGAGGGTGACAGTTCGGGTGAGGGTGACGGTGAAGCTGAAGTTTAGGGTGTGGCTTAGGGTTAGGTTTATGGTGAGGGTTAGGGTGACGGTTAGCGTCAGGGTTAGACTTAGGGTTCGTATGAGGATAAAGCTTAGGGGGAGTCTTAGAGTGAGCATGAGGATAAGGTTTATCGTTAGGGTTAGGGTGAGCGTGAGGGTGAGGTTTAGGGTTAGGGATAGGGTTAGGGTGAGGGTTAGGGTTAGGGTTAGGGTTAGGGTAAGAGTTAGGTTTAGAGAGAGGGTTAAGTTTAGGGTTAGAATTAGGGTGATGGTGAGGGTGAGGGTGAGGGTTAGGGTTAGGGTTGGAGTGAGGATAAGGGTTAGGGTGAGGTTTAGGGTTAGGGTGAGTGCTAGGGTTAGGATTAGGGATATGGTAAGGGTTAAAGTTAGGATTAGGGTTAGGGTGAGGTTTGGGTGAGGGTTAGGGTTAGGGTTAGGGTGAGGGTGAGGGTGAGGTTTAGGGTTAGGGTTAGGGTAAGGTTTAGGTTTAGGGTTAGGGTTAGGTGTAGGTTGAGTGTTTCCCTTAGGTAAGGGTTAGGTTTATAGTTAGGGTGAGGATTAGGGTTAGGGTGAGGGTTAAGTTGAGGGTTAGGGTCACGGTAAGGGAAAGGTTGAAGCTGAGGGTTAAGGTGAGGGTGAGGGTTCAGGTGAGGGGGAGGGTTCCGGTGAGGGGGAGTGTTAGGGTGTGGGTTAGGATTAGATTTTGAGTTAGGGTGAGTGTTAGGGTGAGGGGTAGGGTTAGGGTTAGGGAGAGGGTTAGGTTTAGTGTGAGGGTTAGGGTTAGGTTTAGAGTAAGGGTTAGTCTGAAGATAAAGATTAGGGTGAGGGTTAGGGTTAGAGTTAGGGTAAAGGTTACGGTTAGGTTGAGGTTTAGGGTTAGGGTGATGTTTAGGTTGAGGTTGAATATTAGGGTGAGGGTGAAGTTGAGCGTGAGGGTTTGGGTGAGTGTGAGGGTGAGGGTGATGTTGAGGGTTATGTTTAAGTTGAGGGTGAGGGTTAGAGTTAGGATTAGTGTTAGGTTTAGGGTTAGGCTGAGGGTGAGGGTGAGGGTGTGGGTTAGGATTAGGGTTAGGGTGAGGGTTAGGGTTCGTTTGAGGTTTAAGGTGAAGGTGAGTTTGAGGGTGATAGGGTGAGGGTGATGGTGAGGGTGAGAATTAGGTTTAGGATTAGGGTTAGGGTAGGGTGAGGGTTAGGGTTAGGGTTAGGGTTAGGGTTAGGATGAGGGTGAGGTTGAGGGTTAGGGTTAGGGTTAGGTTTAGGGTGAGGGTTGGGTTAGGTTTAGGTTTAGGGTAAGGGTTAGGGTGAGGGTTAGGGTTAGGTTTAGGATTAGTGTGAGGATGAGCGTTAGGGTTAGTTTTAGGGTTAGGGTTAGGGTGAGGGTTAGGGTTAGGTAATATTTAGGTTTACGGTGAGGTTTAGGGTTAGCGTTAGGGTTAGGGTGATGGTGAGGGTGAGGGTTAGGTGTAGGGTTAATGTTAGGGTTAGAGTTAGAGTGAGAGTGAGCGTGAGGGTGACGGTGAGGGTAAGGTTGAGTTTTAGGTTGTGGTTGAGGGTTAGGGTTAGGGTGACGATTAGGGCTAGGGTTAGGGTTAGGGTTATACTGAGGTTTAGAGTAAGAGTGAGGTTTAGGGTGAGGGTGAGGTTTAGGGTTAGCAATAGGGTTAGGGTGAGGTTTAGTGCAAGGGTTAGGTTTAGGGTTGGGGTGAGGGTGAGGGTTAGGATTAGGATTAGGGTTAGGCTTAGAGTTTTGGTGAGGCTGAGTTTGAGGGTTAGGGTTAGGATTAGGATAAGGTTAGGGTTAGGCTGAGGGTTAGTGTTAGGGCGAGGGTTAGGTTTAGGGTGATGGCAAGGGTTAGGTTGAGGCTTAGGGTGAGTTTGAGTGTTAGTGTTAGGGTGAGTGTTAGTTTGAGTTTTAGGGTTAATGTTAGGGTTAATGTTAGGGTGAGGGTTAGGGTTACAGTAAGGGTTAGGGTTAGGGTGACATTTAGGGTGAGGGTGAGGGTTAGGGTTAGGGTTAGGCTGAGGGTGAGGCTGACAATCAGTGTGAGGTTTGGAGTAAGTGTGAGGGTTAGGTTTAGGGTTAGAGTTAGGGTTAGCATGAGGATTAGGGATAGGGTTAGGGTGAGGGTTAGGGTGAATGTGAGGTTGAGGGTGAGGATTAGGGTGAGCGAGAGAGTGTGGGTGATGGTGAGGGTTATTGTTAGGCTTAGGGTTAGCGCGAGTGTGAGGGTTAGGGTTAGGATTAGGGTTTGGTTAAGGTTTCTGCTGAGTGTGAGGGTGAGGGTGCGGGTAAGGCTTAGGTCTAGTGTGAGGGTGAGGTTTAGTGTGAGGGTTAGGGTGAGGGTGAGGGTTAGGTTTAGTGTTAGTGTGAGGATAAGGGTTAGGGTCAGGTTTAGGGTTATGCTGAGGGTTAGGGTTAGTGTGAGATTTCGGGTTACCGTTAGGTTTAAGGTGAGGGTTAGGGTGAGGGTTATGGTTAGGGTTAGTGTTAGTGTGAGGTGAGGGTGAGGGTTAGCGTTAGGGTTAGGCTTATTATTAGGGTGAGGATGAGGGACAGAGTTAGTCTGAGGGTGAGGGTGAGGGTGAGGATTAGGGTTAGAGTTAGGGTTAGGGTTATGGTGAGGGTAAGGGTAAGGGTGAGGTTTAGGGTGAGGGTTAGGGTGAGTGTGAGAGATTGGGTTAGCATTAGGGTTAGGGTGAGGTTGAGGGTTAGGATGAAGGTTAGGGTGAGGGTTAGGCATAGGGTTAGGGTGATTGTGAGGGTTAGTGTTAGGATTAGGTTTAGGGTTAGGATGAGGTTTAGGGTTAGGCTGAGTGTTAGGGTTAGGGTGATGTATATTGTGAGGGTGAGGGTTAGGGTGACAGTCAGTGTTAGGGTGAGGGTGATGGTTCGGGTGAGTGTGAGGGTTAGGGTGTGGTTGAGGGTTAGGGTTAGGGTGAGGGTTAGGGTGATGGTGATTGTTAGGGTGAGGGTGAGTTTTAGATTTAGCGTTAGGGTTATGGTGAGGTTTAAGGTTAGGTTTAGGGTTAGTTTGAGGGTTAGGGTTAGGGTTAGTGTTAGGGTGAGGATGAAGGTGAGAGTTAGGCTGAGGGTGAGGGTGAGGGTGAGAGTTAGGGTTAATTTTAGGCTTAGGGTGAGGGTGAGGGTGAGTGTTAGGGTGAGTGTTAGGGTTAGGATTAGGGTTAGGGTTAATCTGAGGGTGAGGGTTAGCCTTAGGATTAGGTTTAGGGTTAGGTTGAGAGTGGGGTTGAATGTTAGGTTTAGGATTAGGGTTAGGGTTAGGGTAAGGCTGAGGGGGAAGGGTAGGTTGACGGTTATAGTTAGGATTAGGGTTAGGGTTATGGTTAGGGTTAGCATGAGGTTTAGACTGATCGTTATGGTAAGGTTTAGTGTGAGGGTTTGGGTGAGGGTTAGGATTAGGTTTAGGGTGAGTTTTAGGGTTAGGTTTAGGGTTATGATAAGGGTTAGGCAGAGGGTTAGAGTTAGGGTTAGTGTGAGGGTTAGGTTTTGGGTTAGGGTAAGTGTTAGGGTGAGGGTAAAGTTTAGGGTGAGGGTGAGCCTAAGGGTTAGATTGAGGGTTAGGGTGAAGGTTAGGTTTATGGTTAGATTTAGGGTGAGTGTTAGGGTGTGGGTAAGTGTTAGGGTGAGGGTTAGGGTGAGGGTGACTGTTAGGGTTCGGGTGAGGGTAAGGGTAAGTGTAAGGGTGAGGGTTAGGTTTAGAGTGAGGGATAGGGTGAGTGTTTGGTTTAAGGTAATGGATAGGGTGAGGATTTGAGTTAGGGTTAGGTTTAGGGTTAGAGTTAGGCTGAGGGGTAGGGTTAGGTTAAGTATGAGGTTTAGGTTTTGTGTGAGTTTTTGGGTTAGGGTTAGGGTGACAGTAAGGGTTAGGGTGAGGGATAGGGTTAGTGTGAAGGTTATGGTTACAGTTAGGGTTAGTATGACGATAAGGGTTAGGGTAAGAGTTAGGTTGAAGTTGAGGGTAAGGGTTAGCGTTAGGGTTAGCGTGAGTGTTAGGGTTAATTTTAGGGTTAGGGTGAGTTTTAGGGTTAAGGTTAGGGTGAGGGTTAGGGCTAGGGTGAGGATTAGGGTTAGGATTGGTGCTAGGGTGAGTTTTAGGGTTAGGTTTAGTGTTAGTGTGAGGGTTAGGGTTAGGGTTATAGTTAGGGTTAGAGTTAGGTTTACGGTGAGGTTGAGGTCATGTTTAGGTTTATGCTGAGGGTTAGGGTTAGTGTAAGCTTTAGGGTTACCGTTAGGTTTAAGGTGAGGGTTAGGGTCAGGGTTAGGGTTAGGATCACGGTTAGGTTTAGGTTGAGGGTTAGGGTTAGGGATAGGGTTAGCTTGAGGGTGAGGGTGAGGGTTAGGGTTAGAGTTAGGGTTAGGATTATGGTGAGGGTAAGGGTTAGGGTGAGGTTTAGGGTGAGGGTTAGTCTGAGGGTGAGAAGTAGGTTTAGCATTAGAGTAAGGGTGAGTTTGATGGTTAGGGTGAAGGTTAAGGTGAGGGTTAGGGATAGGGTTAGGGTGAGTGTGAGGGTTAGTGTTAGGATTAGGTTTAGGTTTAGGATGAGGGTTAGGATTAGGCTGAGGGTTAGGGTTAGGGTGTTGTGAGGGTGAGGGTTAGGGTGAAAGTTAGTGTTAGGGTTCAGGTGAGTGTGAGGGTTAGGGTGTGGTTGAGGGTTAGGGTTAGGGTGAGGGTTAGGGTGATGGTGAGTGTTAGCGTGAGGATGAGCTTGAGGTTCAGGTTTAGGGTGACGGTGACAGTGAGGGTGAGGGTTAGGTTTAGGATTAGTGTTAGGGAGAGTTTTAGGTATAGGGTTAGGTTTAGGATGAGGGTTAGAGTTAGGATTAGGTTTAGGGTTTGGGTTATTGTCAGGGTTCGGTTTATGTTTAGGGTTAGGGTAAAAGTGAGGTTTAGGGTTAGGGTTAGTTTGAGGTTTAGGTTCAGAGTGAGGGCTATGGTGAGGGTTAGGTTAAGGGTGAGTGTGAGGGTGAGTGTGAGGTTAACGGTTACGATTTGGGTTAGGGTTATGTTAAGGCTGAGGGTGAGGGTGAGGGTGAGGGTGAAGCTTAGTTTTAGGTTTAGGGTTAGGGTGAGGGTGAGGTTGAAGGTTAGGTTTAGGATTAGGGTTAGGGTTAGGGTTAAGCTGAGGGTGACGGTGAGGGTGAGGGTGAAGATTAGGGTTAGGGTTAGGGTTAGGTTTAAGGTGAGGGCTAGGGTGAGTGTGAGTGTTGGGGTGAGAATGAGGGTGAACGTGATGGTTTTGGTTAGGTAAGAGTTAGGGTTATTGTTAGGGTGAGGATTAGGTTTAATGTGAGGGTTAGTGTGAGGGTTAGGTTTAGGGTGAGTGTTAGGGTGAGAGTTAATGTGAAGGTTAGGGTTAGGTTTACGTTTAGGGTTAGGGTGAGGGTGAGGGTTACGGTGAGAGTAGGGTTAGGGTTAGTGTGAGGGTTAGGGTTAGTGTGAGGTTTAGGGTTAGGGTTAGGTTTAGGGTCAGGTTGAGGGTAAGGGTTAGGTTGAGGGTTAGTGTGAGGTTGAGGGTTATGGTTACGGTTAGGATTAGGGTTAGGTTGAGGTTTTGGGTTATGGTTAGGTTGAGGGTGAGGGTGAGGTTTAGGGTAAGGGTTAGGGTGAGGTTTAGGCTTAGGGTTAGGGTTAGGTTTAGGGTGAGTGTTTCCCTTAGTAATGGTTAGGTTTATGTTTAGGGTGAGCATTAGGGTTAGGGTGAGGATTAGGTTGAGGGTTAGGGTTAGGGTAAGGGTTAGGGTGAGGCTGAGGGTTAGGGTGAGGGTGAGGGTTTAGGTGAAGGTGAGGTTTCCGGTGAGGGTGAGTGTTAGGGTGTGGGTTATTGTTCCGTTTAGGGTGAGGGTTAGAGTGACGATGAGGGTTAGGGTGACGGTGAGGGTTAGGGATAGGGTTAGGGTGAGATTAAGGGTTAGGTTTAGAGTTCGGGTGAGGGTTAGGTTGAGGGGTAGGTTTAGGGTTAGGGAGAGAGTTAGGGTTAGTGTGAGTGTTAGGGTTAGGTTTAGAGTAAGGGTTAGTCTGAAGATAAAGTATAGGATGAGGGTTAGGGTTAGGGTTATGGTAAAGGTTATGGATAGGTTGAGGGTTAGGTTTAGGGTGATTTTTAGGGTGAGGTTGAATATTAGGGTGAGGGTGAGATTGAGGTTGAGGGTTAGGGTGAGTGTGAGGTTGAGGGTGATGTTGAGGGTTATGTTTAGGTTGAAGGTGAGGGTTAGGGTTAGGATTAGTTTTAGGTTTAGGGTTAGGCTGAGGGTGAAGGTGAGGGTGTGGGTTAGGGTTCGTTTGAGGGTTAGTGTGAAGGTGAGTTTCAGGTTGAGGGTTAGGGTGAGGGTGATGTTGAGGGTGAGATTTAGGTTTGGGATTAGGGTTAGGGTAGGGTGAGGATTACGGTTAGGGTTAGGGTGAGGGTGAGGGTGAGGTTACGTGTTAGGGTGTGGTTGAGGTTTAGGGTTAGGGTGAGGATTAGGGTCAGGGTTAGGGTTAGGTTTATAGTGAGCTTTAGATTTAGAGTGAGGTTTAGGGTGAGGGTGAGGTTTAGGGTTAGCAATAGTGTTAGGGTGAGGATTAGTGCAAGGGTTAGGTTTAGGGATAGGGTGAGGGTGAGGGTTAGGATTAGGATTAGGGTTAGGCTTAGAGTTTTGGTGAGGCTAAGGATGAGGGTTAGGGTTAGGATTAGGATTAGGGTTAGGGTTAGGATGAGGGTTAATGTTAGGGCGAGGGTTAGGTTTAGGGTGATGGCAAGGGTTATGTTGAGGCTTAGGGTGAGTTTGAGGGTTAGGATTAGGGTGAGTGTTAGTGTGAGTTTTAGGGTTAATGTTAGGGTTAATGTTAGGGTGAGGGTTAGGGTTACAGTTAGGGTTAGGGTTAGGGTGAAATTTAGGGTGAGGGTGAGGGTTAGGGTTAGGGTTAGGCTGAGGGTGAGGCTGAGCGTCAGTGTGAGGGTTGGGGTAAGGGTGAGGGTTAGGTTTAGTGTTAGAGTTAGGGTTAGGGTTAGCATGAGGGTTAGGGTTAGGGTTTGGGTGAGGGTTAGGGTGAATGTGAGGTTGAGGATGAGGATTAGGGTATGGGTGAGAGTGACGGTGATGGTGAGGGTTATTGTTAGGGTTAGTTTTAGCACGAGTGTGAGGGTTAGGGTTAGGATTAGGGTTTGGTTTAGGGTTCCGCTGAGTGTGAGGGTGAGCGTGTGGGTAAGGCTTAAGTCTAGGGTGAGAGTTAGGTTTAGTGTGAGGTTTAGGGTGAGGGTGAGGGTTAGGTTTAGTGTTAGTGTTAGGGTTAGGTGAGGGGTAGGTTTAGGGTTAGGGTGAGGGTTAGTGTGAGGGTTAGGGTTAGGATTAATTTGGGATTAGGGTGAGGGTTAGGGTTAGGGTGAAGTGTATGGTGACGGTGAGGGTTAGGTTTAGGTTTAGGGTTAGTGTTATGGTGAGGGTTAGGGTGAGGGTTAGGTTTAGAATAAGGGTTAGGTTGAGGTTGAGGTTTAGGTTTAGGGTTAGGGTGAGGGTGAGTGTTAGGGTTAGGGTTTGGGTGAGGGTTAGGCTTAGGGTGAGGGTTAGGCATAGGGTTAGGTTTGGGGTGAGGGTGAGGGTGAGTGTTAGGTTTAGGGTTAGAGTTATTATGAGGGTGAGAGTGAGGTTGAGGGTGAGGGTTAGGGTTAGGTTAAGGGTTAGGGTTAGGCTGAGGGTGAGAGTGAGGGTGAGGGTGAGAGTTAGGGTTAGGGTTATTGTTATGGTCAGGGCTAGGATGAGGGTGAGGGTAAGGGTGAGGGTGAGGGTGAGGGTTTCGGTTAGGTAAGTGTTAGCTTAGGGTGCAGATTAGGGTGAGGGTGAGGGTTAGGTTTAGGCTGAGTGTTAAGTTCTGGGTTAGGGTGAGGTTTAGGGTTACGCTGATGGGTAGGGTGAGGCTGAGGTTGAGGGTTAGGTTTAGGGTTAATTTTAGGATAAGGGTTAGGGTGAGGGTTAGTGTGAGGGTTAGGGTTAGGGTAAGAATTAGGGTTAGAGTGAGGGTTAAGTTTAGGGTTAAGGATAGGTTGAGGGTGAGGGTTAGGATTAGACTTAGTGTGAGGATAAGGGTTAGGGTGAGGTTTAGGGTGAGGGTGTGGGTTAGGGTTAGGATTAGGTTTAGGGTAAGTGTTAGTATGAGGGTGAGGGTGAATTGTAGGGTTAGGTTTAGGGTTAGGGTGAGGGTTAGTGTTAGGATTAGGGTTAGGGTTAGGGTTAGGCTTAAGTTGAGAGTGAGGGTGAGGGATAGGTTTAGGATTAGTGTTATTTTAGGGTTAGGCTTAGTGGTAGGGTGAGGATGAGAGTTTGGTTTAGGATGAGGATTAGGCTTAGGTTTAGGGTGAGGGTTTGGGTTAGGGTGAGGAAAAGGGTTAGGGTGAGGATTAGGATGAGGTTAAGTTTAGGGTTAGGCTGAGGTTTAGGGTTATTGTGAGGGTTAGGATTAGTGTTAGGTTTTGGGTTAGTGTGAGGATAAGGGTTAGGGTGAGGGTTAGGGTGAGGGTGAGGGTTAGCTTGAGGTTGAGGGTTAGTATTAGTGTTAGTGTGAGGATGAGGGTGAGAATTAGGTTTAGGATTAGGGTTAGGGTTAGGTAAGGGTCAGGATTAGGATGAGGGTGAGTGTTCCGTTGAGGGTGAGGTTTTCGGTGTGGCTGAGTTTTAAGGTTATTGTGAGGCTTAGGGTTATGGTGAGGCTTAGGGTGAGGGTGAGGGTTAAGGTTAGGGTTACAGTTTGGGTTAGTGTGAGGATTAGGTTAGGGTTAAGTTTAGGGATATGGTGAAGGTAAGGATTAGGATGAGATTTAGGGTGAAGTTGAGGGTGAGGGTTCGTTTTAGGTTTAGAGTAAGGGTTAGGTTGAGGGTTAGGTTTAGGTTTATGGTTAGGGTGAGGGTGAGTGTTAGGGTTAGGTTTAGGGTGAGGGTTAGGCTTAGGGTGAGGGTTAGGGATAGGGTTAAGTTTAGGATGAGGGTGAGGGTGAGAGTTAGGGTTAAGGTTAGAGTTATGGTGAGGGTGCGAGTGAGCGTGAGGGTGAGGATTAGGGATAGGTTAAGGGTGAGGGTTAGGCTGAGGGTGAGTGTGAGATTGAGGTTGAGAGTTAGGGTTAAGGTTAGGGTTATGGTCAGGACTAGGGTGAGGGTGAGGGTTAGGATGAGGGTGAGGAAGATGGTTTGGGTTAAGAAAGGGTTAGTGTTAGTGTTAGGCTGAGGATTAGGGTGAGGTTGAAGGTTAGGGTGAGGGTTAGGATAAGGGTGAGGGTTAGGGTTAGGGTGATGTTTAGGGTGAGGGTGAGGATTAGGGTGACAGTGAGGGTTCACGTGAGGGTTAGGGTTAGGGTGTGGATGAGGTTTAGTCTTAGGTTGAGGGTTAGGGTGAAGGAGAGGGTTAGCGTGAGGGTTAGGATGAGATTGAAGTTTAGGTTTTGGGTTAGGGTTAGGATTAGGGTGAGGGTTAGAGTTAGGGTTAGGGTAAGGGTAAGGCTTATATTGAGAGTTAGGGTGAGGGTGAGGTTTAGGTTTAAGGTGAGGGTTAGGTTTAGCATTAAGGATAGGGTGAGGGTAAGGTTAGGGTGAGGTTTTGGGTTAGGGTTAGGGATAGGGTGAGGAATAGGGTTATGGTCATGTTTAGGGTGAGGTTTAGGCTGAGGGGTAGTGTTAAGGTTAGTGTGAGGGTTAGGTTTACTGTTAGGGTTAGTGTGAGGTTAGGGTTAGGATGAGGGTTAGGGTTAGGGTGATGTTGAGGGTGAGGGTGAGGGTTTCGGTTAGGTAAGTGTTAGGATTAGGGTGCAGATTAGGGTGAGGGTGAGGATTAGGTTTAGGCTGAGGGTTAAGTTTAGGGTTAGGGTGAGGTTTAGGGTTAGGGTGAGGTTTAGGTTGCGGGTGAAGGTGAGGGTTAGGGTGTGGGTGAGGGTTAGGGTGAGGGTGAGGGCTAGGGTTTGGTTTATGTTGAGGATCAGGGTTAGGTTTAGGGTTAGGGTGAGGGTTAGGGTGAGTGGTAATGTTAAGGTTAGGGTGACAGTTAGGTTTAGTGTGAGGGTTAGGGTTAAGGTTAGGATTAGTTTTAGGATAAGTGTTAGGGTGAGTGTTCGCGTGAGGGTGAGGTTTAGGGTTAGGATTAGGATTAGGGTAAGGGTTAGGGTTAGGATAGCATAAGGTTTAGGGTTAGGATGAGGGTTATGGTTAGGGTTAGGATTAGGCTGATGGTGAGGGTGAGGGTGAGGGTGACGGTTCAGGGTAGGTTGAGGGTTAGTTTGAGGCTGAGGGTGAGGGTTAAGTTTAGGATTAGGGTTGGGGTTAGGTTTAGTCTTAGGGTGAGGGTGAGGGTGAGGGTTAGGTTTACCCTGAAGGTTAGGGTTAGGGTTAGGGTGATTGTTAGGGTTATTCTGATGTTTAGTTTGAGGGTGAGGGTTCGCGTTAAGTTGAGGGTTCACGAGATGTTTAGGATTATGGTGTGGTTGAGAGTTCGGCTTAGGGTGAGGGTTAGGGTGATGGTGAATGTTAGGTTGAGGATTAGTCTTAGGGTGAGTTTTAGGGTTAGGATTAGGGTGAGGGTGAGAATTAGTGTTAGGGTGAGGTTTCAGGTTAGGATGAGTGTTAGAATTAAGGTGCCTATTAGGGTGAGCGTGAGAGTTAGGGTGAGGTTTAGGGTTAGGGTGAGGGATACGATTATGTTGAAGATCAGGGCTGGGTGAAGGTTAGGGTGAGGTTGAGGGTTACGGTTAGCATTATGTTTAGGGTGAAGGTGAGGGTTAGGGTGAGGATTCGGTTTCAGATAGGGATAGGGTGAGGATTAGTGTTAGGGTGAAGGTTAGGGTGAGGGTGAGGGTTTCGTTAAGGTAAGGGATAGGGTTAGATTTATCGTGAGGATAAGGGTAAGGTTAAGGGTTAGGGTGAGGGTTAGGGTTAGGGTTAGGCTGAGGGTTCGGGTTAGGATGATGTTTAGGGTGAGAGTGAGCGTTAGCGTGAGGGTCAGGCTGAGGGTTAGTGTTAGAGTTAGGGTGAGGGTGAGGGTAAGAGATAGGGTGAGGGTTAAGGTTACGGTTAGGGTGAGGGTGAGGGTTAGGGTTAGCGTTAGGGTTAAAGTGAGGTTTAGTGTCAGGGTGAGTGTTAGGATTGGGGTTAGGGTTAGGGTGAGGGTTAGGGATAAGTTTAGGGTGAGGGTTATGGTGAAGTTTAGGGTTAGGGTTAGGGTTTGGGTTAGGGTCAGGGTTAGGGTGAGTGTAAGGGTTAGGGTGAGGTTTTGGGTGAGAGTGAGTTATAGGGTCATGGTGACGGTAAGGTAAGGCTGAAGGTTAGGGTGAGGGTGCGGGTTAAGTTGAGGGTTAGGCTGAGTGGTAGTGTGAGTTTTTGAGTTACGGTTAGGGATAGGGTGAGGATTAGGGTTAGGGTTAGAGTGAGGTTTAGGCTGTGGAGAACGGTTATGGTTACGGTGAAAGTTCGGGTGAGGATGTGGGTTACGGTTTTGGTGAGGTTTAGGGTTCGTGTGAGGGTTAGGGTTATGGTTAGGTTTACGGTGAGGGTAAAGTTTAGGGTTAGGGTGAGGCTAGGCTGAGGGTTTGGGTTAGGGTTAGGTTTAGGTTGAAGGTTAGGGTTAGTGTGAGAATTAGCATTTGGGTTATGGTTAGGTTTAGGATGAGGATAAGGGTAGGGTTTGGGTTAAGGTGAGAGTGAGGTTTTACGTTACTGTTAGGGCTAGGTTTAGGGTGAGGGTGAGGTTGAAGTTTAGGTTTAGGATGAGGGTTAAGATTAGGGTGAGGGTTAGTGTTAGGGTTAGGGTTAGGGTGAGGGTTAAGTTGAGGGTGAGGATTAGGGTTAGTGTTAGTGTTAGGATTAGAGTGAGGGTGAGGGTGAACTTTAGGGTTAGGGTTAGGGTAAGGATTAGGGTTAAGTTTAGGATTAGGGTGAGGGTGAGGTTTAGGGTGAGGGTGAATGTGAGGGTAATGGTGAGTTTTAGTGTGTGGGTGAGGGTTAGAGTAAGGTTTAGGGTTAGGTTAAGGGTTAGGGTGAGGCTTAGGGTGAGGGTGAGGGTGAGAGTGAGGGTAAGGTTTAGGGTTAGTGTGAGGGTTAGGTTTAGGGTCAGGGCTAGGGTGAGGGTGATAGTTAGGCTGAGAGTGATGGTGAGGTTGAGGGTGAGGATTTCAATTAAGTAAAGCTTAGGGTTAGGGTTAGGATGAGGATTAGGTTGAGGGTGAGGCTTAGTTTGAGGGTTAGGGTTCAGGTGAGGGTTAGGGCTAGGGTAAGGGTTAGGGTTAGGGTGATATTTAGGGTGATGGTCAGGGTTAGGGTGATGGTGAGGTATCCGGGGAAGGTGAGGGTTTGGGAGAGGGTGAGTGTTAGTGTGTGTGTGAGGGTTTGGCTTCCGGTGAGTGCTCGGGTGACGGTGAGGTTTAGGGTGAGGGTGAGGGTTAAGGTTAGGGTTAGGGTTACAGTGAGGGTTAGGGTTAGTGTTGGGTTTAGGGTGAGGCTTAGTTTGAGGGTGAGGGTTAGGGATAGGGTTAGGGTTAGTGTGAGGATAAGTGTTAGGGTGAGGTTTAGGGTGAGGGTGTGGGTTAGGGTTATCATTAGGGTTAGGGTGAGGGCTAGGGCGAGGGTTAGGGTTAGGGTGAGGTTTACGGATAGGGTTAGGGTGAGGGTTACGGTTAGGGTTACCGTGAGGGTTAGGATGAGGGTGATGTTTAGGGTGAGGTTGAGGGTTAGGGTGAGGGTGAGGGTGAGTGTTAGAGTTACATTTAGGGTTAGGTTGAGGGTGAGGTTGAGTTTGAGGGTTAGGTTAGGATTAGGGTTAGGGTTACAGTTAGGCTGAGTGTTAGGGTGAGGGTGAGGGTGAGGGTGAGTGTTAGGAGATGGGTGAGGGTTAGGGTTAGGGTGAGGATTAGGTTTAGGGTTAGGGTTAGCATTAGGTTTATTGTGAAGGTTAGGGTTAGAGATAGGGGTAGGGTTAGTGTGATGGTGAGGGTTAGTTTTAGCCTTTGGGTTAGGGTGAGAGTTAGTTTTAGGGTTAGGCTGAGGGTGAGGGTAAAGTTTAGGGTTAGGGTTAGGGTTAGGGTGATGGTGAGAATTAGATTTAGGATTAGGGTTATGGTGAGGGTGAGGGTTATGTTGAGGGTTAGGATTAGGGTGAGGGTTAGGGTTAGGTTTAGCATTATTGTGAGGGTAAGGGTTAAGGTAAGGTTTAGGTTGAGGGTAAGGGTTACTGTGAGGCTTAGGGTGAGGGTGAGGTTTAGGGTGAGGGTGAGGGTGAGGGTGAGGGTTAGGGTTAGGTAGAGGGTTAGGTTTTGGGTCAGAGCTAGGGTGAGGGTGAGAGTAAGGCTGAGGGTGATGCTGAGGTTGAGAATGAGGGTTTCAATTAGGTAAGGGTTAGGGTTATGGTTAGGATAAGGATTAGGTTGAGTGTGAAGCTTGGTTTTAGGGATAGGGTTCGGGTGAGGGTTAGTGTTAGGGTAAGGGTTAGGGTTAGGGTGATGTTTAGGGTGATGGTCAGGGTTAGGGTGAAGGTGAGGTTTTGGGTGAGGGTGAGGGTTCGGGAGAGGGTGAGGGTTAGGGTGTGGGTGAGATTCGGGTTTGGGTGAGTGTTAGGGTGATGGAGAGTTTTAGGTTGAGGGTGAGGTTTAAGGTTTGGTTTAGGGTTACAGTGAGGGTTAGGGTTGGTGTTAGGTTTAGGTTGAGGCTTAGTTTGAGGGGTAGGGTTAGCATTAGGTTTAGGGTTAGGGTTAGTGTGAGGATAAGTGTTAGGGTAAGGTTTAGGGTGAGGGTGAGGGTTAGGGTTAGCGTTAGGGTTAGGGTGAGGGTTAGGGTTAGGGTGAGTGTTACGGTTAGGTTTAGAGTGAGGGTTAGGTTGAGGTTTATGTTTAAGGTGAGGGTTACGGTTAGGGTTAGGGTGAGGGTTAGGGTTAGGGTGAGGGTTAGGGTGAGGATGAGGGTTACGGTTAGGGTTAGGGTGAGGGTTAGGATTAGGGTGATGTTTAGGGTGAGGGTGAGGGTGAGGGTTAGGGTTAGGTTTAGGGTTAGGTTTAGGTTGAGGGTGAGTGTGAGGGTTAGGTTTAGGATTAAAGTTAGGGATAGAGTTAGGGTGAGTGTTAGGGTGAGGGTGAGGATGAGGGTGACTGTTAGGTGATGGGTGAGGTTTAGGGATAGGGTGAGGATTAGGTTTAGGCTTTGGGATATGGTGAGGGTAAGGGTTAGGATGAGGCTTAGGGTAAGGGTTAGGGATAGCGATAGAGTTAGGGTTCGGGTTCGGGTGATGGTTAGGTTTCGGATTAGGCTTACATTGAGGGTGAGGGTTAGAGTCAGGGTTAGGGTGAGAGTTACGGTTAGGGTTAGGGTGAGGGTTAAAGTTAGATTTAGGGTGAGGATTAGCATGTTTGTGAGGGTTAGGCTTAGGATGAGGGTTAGTGAGACGACGAGATTAAGGGTGAGGGTGAAGTTTAGGGTTAGGTTTAGCGTTAGTGTGAGGGTAAGGGGTAGGATGAGGGTAAGGTGAGGGTGAGGGTTAGGGTTACTGTTAGGTTTAGGATTGGGTGAGGGTGAGGGTTAGGGTTAGTGTTAGGTTTAGGATTAGGGTGAGGGTGAGGGTTAGGTTTAGGGTCAGGTTTAGGGTTAGGGGGAGGTTTAGGGTTAGGGTTAGTGTTAGGGTGAGGTTGAGGGTGAGGATGAGGTTTAGGGTTTGGGTTAGGGTTACGGTTAGGGTGAGGGTGACGGTGAAGCTTGGGGTTAGGATTAGGGTGAGGTTTAGGTTTGGACTGAGGGTGAGGGTGAGGGTGAGGGTTAGGGTTAGTGTTAGGTTTAGGATGAGGGTGAGGGTGAGGGTTAGGTTTAGGGTCAGGTTTAGGGTTAGGGGGAGGTTTAGGGTTAGGGTTAGTGTTAGGGTGAGGTTGAGGGTGAGGATGAGGTTTAGGGTTTGGGTTAGGGTTACGGTTAGGGTGAGGGTGACGGTGAAGCTTGGGGTTAGGATTAGGGTGAGGTTTAGGTTTAGACTGAGGGTGAGGGTGTGGGTGATTGTTATGGTTATGGTTAGTGTTAGGGTGAGAGCTAGGGTGGGGGTGAGAGTGAGGGTTTCGGTTAGGTAAATGTTAGGGATAGGGTGAGGATTAGGGTGAGGGTTAGGGTTAGGATTAGGGTGAGGGTTAGGGTGAGGGGTATTGTTAAGGTTAGGGTGTGGGTTAGGGTGTGAGGGTTAGGGTTAGGTTTAGGTTTAGGGTTAGTGTTAGGGTTAGTGTGAGGATAAGGGTTAGGATGAGTGTTAGTGTGAGGGTGAGGATTAGGGTTTGCGTTAGGGTTAGGGTGAGGGTCAGGGTGAGGGTTAGGTTTAGGATTAGTGTGAAGGTGAGTGTTAGTGTTAGGGTTAGGGTTAAGGTGATAGTGAGGGGTAGAGTTAGGATTACGGTTAGGGTTAAGTTTATGCTTAGGGTGAGGATGAGGTTTAGGATTATGGTGAGGGTTAGGGATAGGGTTAGCATTAGGGTGAGGGTAAGGGTTAGGGTGAGGGTTCGGGTTTGGGTTAGCATTAATGTTTGGGTGGGGGTGAGTTTGAGGGTGAGTTTTAGGGTTATTCTTAGGGTTAGGTGAGGTTGAGAGTGTGGGCTAGTCTGAGGATTAGGGTTAGGGTTAGAGTTAGTGTGAGGGTGACTGTGAGGGTTAGTGTTAGGGTAAGGTTTAGTGTGAGAGTTAGTGTGAGGGGTAGTGTCAGTTTGAGGTTTAGGGTTAGCATTATTGTTAGGGTGATGGTGTGGGTTAGGGTTAGCGTTAGTGTTAAGGTGAGGGTTAAGGTGAGGGTAAGTGTTTGGGTGAGGGTAAGGTGAGGGTCAGCGTCAGGGTTAGGGTTAGGGTGAGGGTGAGGATTAGATTTAGGATTAGGGTTAGGGTTATGGTTAGGCTTAGGGTGAGGGTGAAGGTGAGGGTGAGGGTTAGGATTAGGATGAGGTTTAGGGTTAAGGTCAACATTAGGGTGAGGATAAGGTTTAGGGTTAGGTTTAGTGTGAGGGTGAGTGTTAGGGTTATGGCTAGAGTTAGGATTATTGATATGGTGAAGATTAGTGTTTGGGTAACAGTTAAGGTGAAGGTTAGTGTGAGGGTTAGATTGAGATTTAGGCTGAGGGGGAGGTTTAGTGTTAGGCTGAGTGTTAAGTTTAGTGTGAGTGTTAGGGTTAGGGTATGGGTTTGGGTGAGGTAAGGTGAGGGTGAGGGTTTGGGTAAGCATTAGGTTTAGGGCTAGTGTTAGGGTGGGGTTTAGCCTTAGAGTAACGGTTAGGGTGAGGGTGAGGGTGAGGGTTAGAGTTAGGGTTAGGGTATGGTTTAGGTTTGTGATGAGGGCTAGGGTGAGGGTGAGAATTAGGCTGAGGGTGATGGTGAGGTTGAGGGTGAGGGTTGCAGTTAGGTTAGGGTTAGGGTTAGGGAGAGGATTAGGGTGAGGGTGAGTCTTAGTTTGATGGTTAGGATTAAGGTGATGGGTAGGGTTAGGATGAAGTTTAGGGTGAGGGTGAGAGATAGGGTGACTGTGTGGTTTCGGGTGACGGTGAAGTTCAGGAGAGGATGAGGGTTAGGTTGTGGGTGAGGGTTCCGGTTCGGGTGAGTGTTAGGGTGACAGTGAGGTTAGGGTGAAGGTGTCGGTTAGGGTTAGGGTTAAGGTTAAGGTGAGGGTTAGGGTTAGGGTTAGGTTTAGGGTGAGGTTTAGGTTGAGGGGTAGGATTAGGGTTAGGATGAGGGTTAGGGAATGTGTGAGGGTTAGGATTAGGGTTAGGGTTAGTGTGAGGATAAGTGATAGGGTGAGGTTTAGGGTGAGGATGAGAGTGAAGGTTAGGCTTAGGATTAGGGTTAGCGTTAGGGTTTGGGTGAGTGTTAGGGTGAGGTTGAGGGTGAGTGTGAGTGTTAGGGTGTGGGTTCGGGTTAGGGTTAGGGTGAGGATTAGGGTTAGGGTTAGGGTTAGGGTTATGGTGAGGGTAAGTGTTAGGATGAGGTTTAGGGTGAGGGTGAGGGTTAGGGATAGCGTTAGATTTAGGATGAGGGTTAGGGTGAGGTTTAGGATTCATGTTAGGCTTAGGGTTAGGCTGAGGGTTAGAGTTAGGATTAGGCTGAAGGTTAGATTTAAGTTGAGTGTTAGTGATAGGGTTAGGGTTAGGGTGAGGGTTAGGTTGTTGGTTAGGTTTAGAGTTAGGGTTAGAGTAAAGGTGAGGCTGAGGGTGAGGGTTAGGGTTAGGATTATGGTTAGGGTTAGGTTTATGCTTAGGCTGAGGCTGAGGCTGAGGCTGAGGGTGAGGGTGAGGGTGATGTTAGGGTTAGGGTGAGGGTTAGGGTTAGGGTGAGGGTAAGGTTTAGGATGAGGTTCAGGTTGAGGGTGAGGCTTAGGGTTAGGATGAGGTAAGTGTTATGGTGAGGGTGAGGATTAGGGTTATCATTAGTGTTAGGGTGAGTGTGAGGTTTAGGGTGAGGGATAGAGTTAGGGTTAGGGATAGGGTGAGGGTTAGGGTTTGGGTAAATGTTAAGGTGAGTGTTAGGGTGAGGGTTAATGTTAGGGTTAGGGATAGAGTGAGGATTAGTGTTAGGATTAGGGTTAGGTTGGGGTTTAGGCTGAGGGGTAGGTTTAGGTTTAGGGTGAGGGTTAGGTTTAGTGTGAGTGTTAGGGTTAGGGTAAGGTTTAGGGTGATGGTAAAGTTTAGGGTGATGTTTAGTGTGAGGGTGAGGATTAGGTTTAGCATTAGGGTTAGGTTTAGGGTTAGGGTTAGTTTTAGGGTTAGGGTTAGGTTTAGGGTCAGGGTGAGGGTTAGGTTTGGGGTTAGGGTGAGTTTTAGGGTTAGAGTGAGGGCTATGGTGAGGTTGAGGGTTAGACTGAGGGTGAGGGTGAGGGTGAGGTTGAGGGTTAGCTTTTCAGTTAGGTAAGGGTTAGGGTTAGGGTAAGGGTGAGGTTGAGGTTTATTTTGAGTGTTAGGGTGAGGGTGAGGGTTAGGGTCAGGGTTAGGGGTAGGGTGATGTTTAGGGTGAGGGAGAGGGTTAGGATGACGGTGAGGGTAAGGGTGTGGGTGAGGGTTCGGATTCGTGTGAGTGTTAGGATGACGGTGAGGCTTAGGGTGAGGGTGAGGGTTAGGTTTAGGGTTAGGGTGAGCGTTAGGAGTTGGTTGATGTTTAGGGTGATGGTGAGGGTGAGGGTGAGGGGGAGGGTTAGTGTCTGGGTGAGGATTCGTGTTCGGGTGAGTGTTAGGGTGACGGTGAGGGTTAGTGTGACGGTGAGGGTTAGGGTTAGGTTGAGGTTTGAGGTTAGAGTGAAGGTTAGGTTTAGGATTAGGGATAGGATTTGGGTTAGGCTTAGGGTGAAGTTTAGGGTTTGGGTGAGGGTTAGGCTTAGGGTGAGGGTTAGGGTGACAACGAGGGTGAGGTTGATGGTGAAGGTTAGGGTTAGGGTTAGCGTTAGTGTGAGGGTAAGGGTTAAGATGTGGGTAAGGTGAGGGTGAGGGTCATGAGAGGGTGAGGGTTATGGTGTGGGTCAGGTTTCGGGTTTAGGTGACGGTTAGGGTGACGGTTATGGTGAGTGTGACGGTGAGGGTTAGGGTTAGGGTTATGGTGAGGGTTAGTGTTAGGGTTAGGGTTAGTGTGAGGATAAGTGTTAGGGTGGGATTTAGGGTGAGGGTAAGGGTTATGGTTAGCATTATGGTTAGGGTGAGGGTTAGGAAGAGGGTGAGGGGTAGGGTTAGGTTTAGGGTTAAGTTTAGGGTGAGTGTCAGCGTGAGGGTTAGTTTTAGGATTAGGGTAAGTTTTAGGGTTTGGCTGAGTGTTAGGGTGAGTGTGAGGGTGAGTGTTAGCATGTGGGTGAGGGTTAGGTTTAGGGTGAGGAGTAGGGTTAGGTTTAGGGTTAGGGTTATGGTGAGGGTAAGGGTTAGGATGAGGTTTAGGGTGAGGGTGAGGGTTAGGGTGAGTGTTAGATTTAGGTTTAGGGTTAGGGTGAGGATTAGGGTTCGGGTTAGGCTTAGGGTGAGGCTGAGGGCTAGAGTTAGGGTTAGAGTGAGGGTTAGATTTAGGGTGAGTGTTAGGGATAGATTTAGGCTCAGGGTGAGGTTGAGGGTGTTGGTTAGGGTTATGTTTAAGGTGAGACTGAGGGTGATGGTTAGGTTTAGGATTATGGTTAGGGTTAGGGTTAGGCTGAGGCTGAGGTTGAGTATGAGGGTGAGGGTGAGGTTAGGATTAGGGTGAGGGTTAGGGTTAGGGTTAGGGAGAGGGTAAGGGTGAGGGTGAGGGTGAGGTTTAGTTTGAGCGTCGGGCTTAGGGTTAGGATGAGTGTAAGGGTTATGGTGAGGTTTAGGGTTAAGTTGAGGGTTAGGGTTATCATTAGTTTTAGGGTGAGGGTGAGGGTTAGGGTGAGGGATAGGGTTAGGGTTAGGGATAGGGTGAGGGTTAGGGTTAGTGTGAGTGTTAGGGTTAGTGTGAGGATAACGGTTAGGGTGAGGGTTTGTGTGAGGGAGAGGGTTAGAGTTATCGTTCGGGTTAAGTTGAGGGTTAAGGTGAGTGTTAGGTTTAGGGTGAGGTTTAGGGTTAGCGTTAGAGTGAGGGTTAGGGTTAGGGTGATGTTTAGGGTGAGGGTGAGTGTAAGGGTGAGGGTGAGGTTTAGGTTGAGGGTGAGTGTGGTGGTGAGGGAAACGGTTAGAGTTATATTTAGGGTGAGGCTTAGGGTTAGAGTAATGGTGAGTGTTAGGGTTAGTGTGATGTTTATGGTGAGGGTGAGTTTTAGGGTGAGGTTTAGTGTTTGGGTTCTGGTGAGGTTCAGGTTCAGGTTTAGGGTGAGGGCTAGTGTGAGTGTTAGGGTGAGGGTTAGGTTGAGGGGTATGGTTAGGGATAGGGTGAGGGTTAGGATTAGGGTGAGGGTTAGGGTTATGAATAGGTTTAGGTTCAGTGTGATATAAGGGTTAGGGTGAGGGTTAGTCTGAGGGTGAGGGTTAGGGTGAGGGTGAGGGTTAGGTTTAGGATTAGGGTTAGTGTGTCAGTGAGGGTTAGATTTAGGATTGGTGTTAGGGTTATGCTTAGGGTTATGGTGAGGGTTAGGGTGAGGTTTAGGGTTAGGGTTAGGGTTAGGATTAGTGATAGGTTGAGGATTCGGTTTGGGTAAGGTATAAGCTGATGGTTTGGGTGAAGGTTAGGTTTAGGGTTAGGAATGGGGGAGGATTAGGGTTAGGGTTAGGATTATGGTGAGGTTTAGGCTCACAGGTGGTTTAGGTTTAGGGTGAGGGTTAGGTTTAGTGTGAGTGTTAGGCTTAGGGTAAGGTTTAAGGTGAGGGTAAGGGTTAGGGTGATGGTTAGTCTGAGTGTGAGGGTTAAGTGTAGCATTAGTGTTAGGGTAGTGTTAGGTTGAGGTTTAGGGTTATGGGTAAGGGTTAGGTTTAGGATTAGGGTTAGGGTTAGGGTTAGGCTGTGGGTGAGGGTGGGGGTGAAGGTTTGGGTTAGGGTGAGGGTTAGGTTTAGGGTTAGGTTTAAGATGAGTGTTAGGCTGTGGGGTAGGTTTAGGTTGAGGGTGAGGGTGAGGGTTAGTGTGAGGTTTAAGTTTAGGGTTGTGGTTAGGTTTACATTGAGCGTAAGGATTAGGGTTAGGGTGAGTGTTAGGGGTAGTGTTAGGGTTAGGGTTAGTGTGAGGATAAGGGTTAGGGTGAGGGTTAGGGTGAGGGTGAGGGTTAGTGTTATCGGTAGGGTTAGGTGAGGGTTAAGGTGAGGGTTAGGGTTCTGGTGAAGGTTAGAGTTAGTGTGAGTATTAGGGTTACAGTTAAGTTGAGGGTTAGGGTGAGGGGTAGTGTTGGGGTAAGGTTGAGGGTTAGGGTTCGTGTGAGGGTTAGGGTTAGTGTGAGGATAAGGTGTAGAGTGAGGGTTAGAGTGAGGGTGAAGGTAAGTGTTATTGTTAGGTTTAGGGTGAGAGTTAGGGTGAGGATTAAGGTTAGGTTGAGGGTTAGGGTTAGGGGGATGTTTAGGATGAGGGTGAGGGTTAGGGTTAGTGTGAGGGTGAGGGCGAGTGTTAGGGTTAGGGTTTGGGTTAGGGTTAGGATGAGGGTGAGGTTGAAGGTGAGGGTGAGGGTTAGGTATAGTTTTAGGGTTATAGTTAGGATGAGGGTGAAGGTAAGGCTTAGGTTTAGTATTAGTATTAGGGTTAGGGTTAGGCTGAGGGTGAGGGTGGGGGTGAAGGTTTGGGTTAGGGTGAGGGTTAGGGTTAGAGCTAGATTTAGGATTAGTGTTAGGCTGTGGGGTAGGTATAGGGTGAGGGTGAGAGTGAGGGTTAGTGTGAGGTTTAAGGTTAGGGTGATGGTGAGGCTTAGGGTGAGGGTTAGGGTTAGAATTAGGTTTAGTGTTATGGTTATGGTGACGTTTAGGGTTAGTGTTAGGGTTAGGGTGAGGTTGAAGGTCAGGGTGAGGGTTAAGGTTAGGGTTAGGGTGAGTGTTAGGGTTAAGTTAGGGGTAGGGTGAGGGTGAGGGTTAGGATGAGGGTGAGGTTTAAGGTGAGGGTGAGGTTCAGGAGAGGGTGAGGGTAAGGGTGTGGGTGAGGGTTCGGGTTCCGGTGAGTGTTAGGGTGACAGTGAGGGTTAGGGTGAGGGTGAGGGTTAGGTTTAGGCTTAGGGTTATGTTGAGGCTTAGGGTGAGGGTTAGGTTTAGGGATCGGGTGAGGGTTAGGGTTAGGGTGATATTTAGGGTGTGGGTGAGCGTTACGGTGAGGGTGAGGGTTAGGATTAGGGTTAGGTTTAGTGTTAGGTTGAGGGTGAGCATGAGGGTTAGGTTTATTATTAGGGTTAGGGTTAATGTTAGGGTGAGTGTTAGGGTGAGGGTGAGGGTGAGTGTTAGGTTGAGGGTGAGGTTTAGGGTTAGTGTGAGGATTAGGGTTAGTGTTAGGGTGACGGTACGGGTTAGGGTGAGGTTTAGGTTGAGGGTGAGGTTTAGGTTTAGGGTTATGGTTAGGTTTAGGTTGAGGGTAAGTGTTAGGGTTAGGGTGAGCGTTTGGGTTAGTGTGAGGATAAGTGTTAGGGTGAGGGATAGCGTGAAGGTGAGGTTTAGGGTTATCGTTAGGGTTAGGGTGAGGTTTAGGGTGAGGGTTAGGGTTAGGGTGAAGGTTAGAGTAAGTGTGAGTTTTAGGGTTAGGGTTAGGTTGAAGGTTAGGGTGAGAGGTAGTATTGGGGTAAGGCTGAGGTTTAGGGTTCATGTGAGGGTTAGGGTTAGTTTGAGGATAAGCGTTAGAATGAGGGTTAGAGTGAGGGTGAAGGTCAGGGTTATAGTTAGGTTTAGGATGAGGGTTAGTGTGAGGATTAGGTTTAGGTTGAGCTTTAGGGTTAGGGTGATGTTTAGGATGAGGGTGAGGGTTGGGTTAGGGTTAGGGTGAGGGTGAGGGTGAGGGTGAGAGTGAGGGTGTGAGTTACGGTTAGGGTTAGGGTGAGGGTTAGGGTTAGATTTAGGGTGAGTGTTAGGGTTAAGGGTGATGTTTACGGTGAGGGTGAGGCTTAGGGTGAGGTTTATGGGTCGGGTCAGGGTGAGGTTTAGCGTGTAGGTGAGTGTTAAGGTTAGGGTGAGTGTTAGAGTGACTGTGAGGGTTAGGGTGAGGGTGAGGGTTAGGTTTAGGGTTCGGGTGAGGGTGGGGGTTAGGTTAGGGTGATGTTCATGGTGAGGGTGACGGTTAAGTTGAGGGTGAAGTTGAGGGTGAGTTTTAGGGTGAGGGTTTGTGTGAGGGTTAGGATTAGGGTACGGTAAGTGTTAGGGTTAGGGTGTGGGTTTAGGTTAGGTTTAGGGTAGGGTGATGGTGAGGGTGATGGTAAGGGGTAGGGTTAGGGTGATGATGAGGGTGAGGGTTTGGATTAGGGTTAGGATTAGTGTGAGGATAAGGTTTGGGTGAGGCTTAGGGTAAGGGTGAGGGTTAGGGTTAGTGAAAGGTTTAATGTGTGGGTTAGTGTTAGGGTTAGGGTTAAGGTGAGGGTTAGGTCAGGGTGAGGTTTTGGGTTAGGGTTAGGGTTAGGGTGAGATTTAGGGTTAGGGTTAGTGTTAGGGTAAGGATTAGATTTAGGTTGAGGGTTATCGTTAGGGTTAAGATTATGGTTAGGGTGAGGTTTAGGGTGAGGGTTAGGGTTAGGGTTAGGGTTGGGGTGAAGTTGAGTGTAAGGTTTATTGTTACGTTTAGGCTTAGGGTGAGGGCTATGGTGATGTTGAGGGTTAGGGTGAGTGTGAGTGTGAGGGTGAGGGTTTCCTTTAGGTAAGGGTTAGGATTATGGTTAGGGTGAGGTTTAGGGTTAGGGTGAGGTTTAGGTTGAGGTTTAGGGTTAGGGTGAGGGTTAGGTTGAGGGTGAGCGTTAGGGT